>NC_091473.1:38374972-38673883 GCF_036971445.1 Narcine bancroftii
TGATAAAAGGGGAGATCACTGTGCATGGTCTGGGCAATATGGTATGGGTTGTGATACCGGGAGAATCGAACCTTTCATGTTACCGTACTAACCAACTAACCTGATGTGAGTGATTTCTCTCAAATAACACCCCCCCCACCCCCACCCAAAGAGAGACTACCCTTCAATCTGCTCATTTTCCAGCCTATGCTGATCAGCACTGTACAAGCCTACTGTTATGAGCTCAGAGGACCCCAAAACCCAGCAGCATTAGATATTCACCTAGACAAATCATTACTTAAACAAAAATTGTTTTTAATTAGCTTTAAACATGAAAACATAATCACATTTTAACTTATCACTGTTAACTTAACCTAGCTTAACCACTTTTTAATTCTAAGGGCACATGTATATGATATGTGTTTAAGTTTAGAAAAGTTATTTGATTCACAGTCCATTCTCACTTCTCATTCCTTCAAGTTCACTAGTATCAGGCAATTCTTATACTGTGCACAGAATTTAACAATTATGAATTTTACCAGGCTTTGGTGCTTGAAAGGTAAATGGTTGCTGCTCAGGAAGGTTCTTGATGGTTTTCAGAGAGATTTGTTGCTTTTGGGACACCCACAATTGATTCCTTTTAATCGGCCACTTCTGTGCCTTGCTGAAGAAACTTTCCCCATCAAGGTTTTCCAGATGATAATCTCTTTCTTTCAGGTCACCACAGATTTCCTTTTTGTTTCCCTTATTTCGAGTGAAACATTAGGCAGCTAGTCCTCTCCTCTTGTATGAACCACAAGGGCTTTGACCAGGCTGAAATAAGCACTCACAACCCATCTTCCAAATGGGGGTTTTCCACAAGCTTTCCAGCTTGTCCTGTTCCAGTCCTAGCTGTTGCTGCTAACTGTAAAACTGCAGAGCTGATCTCTCTCTCTCTCTCTTTCTCCCTCTCTCAGAGAAAAGCTTGTTTGACTCCCTTTCTGCTTGCAAAACCACCTGACCCTCTTAGAACAGCAAGCAGCACTCCCAGACACCCTGCAGCTCTGAACCTACTCCTCTGAGTTCTTTCATCTGTTGCTTTGCAAAACAACAATCCATTACTGAAGTTCTTTGGGCACTCTCCAAAGGTTTTGCAAAGACACTCGGAGCATGAGCAGTCTGGCTTGAGCAGAGCTCCAGTATTTTAAATGAGATGTGTTCTGAAGTGTTGTATGTGACCTACACTAAAAAATACCTGCCCCAATTTATATCCCAAAGCCATTTCCATATACAATATAAAACCAACATAATGGTCACATTATGAATACGCACATAAGACCACATCACCACAGGGTCTTCCACCTATGCTGACCTCACTTGACAACAGCTACATGAGATACTTGCAATGATGCCTTTCTTCCACAGCCACCTCACTGGGATGGGTGCTTCAGAAACTGGTTTATTTTTTCTCTCCATATAATTTTGTATACATACAATCCTGACTCTCCCAGTGAGTTCACAAAGGAAGCACGCCTTGGTAATGTGGTGCACCTAGTTCAGTCAACACTGGTATAAGCATTCAACAAGAATGTGAGCTGGAACACCATCCTGGCACGAGATGAGCAAAAGCCCAGCAATGGGATGCTCCTACGTGAATCACTGGAATGCCCTGTATACAGGTCAGCTGGGCCGACCCCTGACTTCCCAAGGGACAGCACGGCGGTGGATATCTGGGATGCATGCCTCTAAATGATGGGAGAGCACCCGGTAGGATGGCCCCAGTGGTAGAGATGCTGGCTAAGAGATGCTGGCTAAAGGAAGAGCAGTGGTACTTTGGATTAAGGGAAAGCTGGATGACCTTGCACTACCTGCTTGCAGCCAAAGGCGGTACTGGTGGTGTTGTCGGTGAGACCACATATGAGAGTCAGTGACTGACACAAAAAAACCAGTCCGGGGTGGGGGGGTGGGGGGGGCAGTTCCTTTAGTACAACACTCCATGAGGAGAAAAATGACCCTGTGGGTCTGCAGGGAGTTGGTAGGCTTCTGGCATTTTCTGAAATAATATCTTCACACTTCAGTTGTGCCTTATCTATTTATGCATGCGAACAATGTATCTACCTTTTGTTACAATGTATTTTTTTTTGTAATAATGGCAAGTGGTGTGTCTTTCGAGGGGTGGAATGTAGTGTGGATTGTGGAAGGTCAAGTGACCACTCCGTCTGGAACCTGGTGGGAATGTGGATTGTGGAGGGTCAACTGATCTCTCCATCTGGAACCTAGTTGGAATTTGCATCACCTGCCAATTAAGGTTGGACTCTGCCCATCCATTGATGCACTCCTGACTAGTGGCCTGTTTAATCACCTACTGAGTCCACCAGGTGCAATATCTCCCTCTCTTTTCTCCTCAGCCCTGAGATGAACCCTGCTGTGGACAATGCTAGAGGAATTGTGGTAAGGTGGGTAAGACATAGGGATCTGGATTCTTGTGTACTGTTATAGTTGTAGACTGCATCTGAGCTATGCCCATGTTAGACAAGGAATAGTGGGTAGCATATTGAAGACCTTGGTTGGGATAAGTCCGTGTAAACAGTTGCTAGTATTAAGCAAGATTTGACCGGGTTGTACTGTGCTTTTGAGAGTGTAAGCAGTTACTGGATACATGTTCTCTCTCCAGAGCTGCTATGAATGTCCAGCTTTTTCTTTATTTCAGAATTCAGCACCTGAATTAAGTAGTCCCCCATAAAATCAAAGTGCTCACAATAGTTGAAAGTCCATATTCTTTAACTTTGTAACCAAATCAGATTGCACTAAATGTGTTTTAATGCAAAATTGCAGCAAGAGATATGAAAGAAAAATACTGTTACAAGTCGAACTATATTAAATCTTCTTCTTTAAATGCATCCAGCCTTTCACTGTGCATGATATAAGAGCTCAATTCCTTTATGTGGGAGTGAGGCATAATCATTTCAATGACAAATGTATTTGTCTTTAAACTTCTGTAGTCCAAACAATTTAAATATTGGCTATAACTACATATTAATGGGCCAAATTTCTTATTGCAAAGCTCAGATCCAATTTAACTCTGATAATATCAAATTTGGGAGTTTAGTTGTTACTATATATTCTATTTCTATGTCATTTTTTAAAAACTGATTGCCTATTGGTTACAGCAACATTATTGCTAAAAATCTGTCCCTGAAAGCTGCTGGACTCCAGCAGTAAAAAGGAAAAGGACAGGCCACGTTCTGAAAAGGAGAAATCAAGGTGAAGTTTGGGAGAGCTTTGAATGATACCAGGCAATGGCTTTCAACCCTTCTTCACCCACAGATGACCTTTAAATGTTCCTTACTTAACATGGTTCACCTGGTGTACATCCAACTGACACAATACTAATTTGAGCAGGTTGGCTGCGGATGATGGGGATAGTGAACTCAAACCCCTCTTTGGATCACTAACAGGATTCTGTTTTGTTTTGGTGGGAAAGTTTGCTTTTTTTGTCATCAAATGTATAACCTTCTCTTATCTATTACTTAATTATTATATAATTAATATTTGTCTTCACATCATCACAGGCCATCTAGACCCAATCCATTTACCACCAGTGGTCCACAGTCCACAATTTGAGAAATATTGATACAAGGAAGCAGGAGTATCACAGGCTTCATTGACACCAGAGAATTAGAAGGTGGCTGCTGCATTTGCCCCATCGGGTATCTATTGGTTCTCAGTAGATCAGTCTCATTCTCCAATTCTTTCCAAGTTATTTTTTTCCTCATGCTTACCCAACTCAATTTTGAAGTCACTAATGACTTCTGTTTCCTCAACCATTACAGTCACTGAGATTCTGATCATAGCTACCATCTGCATAATTATTTGTTCACCTCAGAGAGAAATATGCTGGAGCACTTTTTAGATGGTGAGATTGAATGGTTTTGGAGGGAACATGGGTGGTCTTGTACACAAATCAGAATTTACAGGTACAGGAAGCTGTTACAAGAACAAACAGTACATTGGTATTTATTGCAAGATTATTCAATAAATAGAATAATACCTAGTGTTGCCGAAAATGTTCTCCCAGAATCATAGTGTGGCTTTCATGCAAACAGAGAAACTACTGACATGGTCTTTGCCCTCAGACAGCTCCAAAAAAAGTGCAGAGAACAAAACAAAGGACTCTACATCACTTTTGTTGACCTCACCAAAGCCTTCGACACCGTGAGTAGGAAAGGGCTTTGGCAAGTACTAGAGCGCCTCGGATGACCCCCAAAGTTCCTCAACATGGTTATCCAACTGCACGAAAACCAACAAGGTCGGGTCAGATACAGCAATGAACTCTCTGAACCTTTCTCCATTAACAATGGCATGAAGCAAGGCTGCGATCTCGCACCAACCCTCTTTTCAATCTTCTTCAGCATGATGCTGAAACAAGCCATGAAAGACCTCAACAATGAAGATGATGTTTACATCTGGTACCGCACGGATGGCATTCTCATCAATCTGAGGCACCTGCAAGCTCACACCAAAATACAAGAGAAACTTGTTCGTGAACTACTCTTTGCAGACGATGCCGCTTTAGTTGCCCATTCAGAGCCAGCTCTTCAGCGCTTGATGTCCTGTTTTGCGGAAACTGCCAAAATGTTTGGCCTGGAAGTCAGCCTGAAGAAAACTGAGGTCCTCCATCAGGCAGCTCCCCACCATGACTACCAGCCCCCCCACATCTCCATCGGGCACACAAAACTCAAAACGGTCAACCAATTTACCTATCTCGGCTGCACCATTTTATCGGATGCAAGGATCAACAACGAGATAGACAACAGACTCGCCAAGGCAAGTAGCGCCTTTGGAAGACTACACAAAAGAGTCTGGAAAAACAACCAACTGAAAAACCTCACAAAGATAAGCGTATACAGAACCGTTGTCATACCCACACTCCTGTTCGGCTCCGAATCATGGGTCCTCTACCGGCATCACCTACAGCTCCTAGAACGCTTCCACCAGCGTTGTCTCCGCTCCATCCTCAACATTCATTGGAGCGACTTCATCTCCAACATCAAAGTACTCGAGATGGCAGAGGCCGACAGCATCGAATCCATGCTGCTGAAGATCAAACTGCGCTGGGTAGGTCACACCTCCAGAATGGAGGAACATCACTTTCCCAAGATCGTGTTATATGGCGAGCTCTCCACTGGCCACCGTGACAGAGGTGCACCAAAGAAGAGGTACAAGGGCTGCCTAAAGAAATCTCTTGGTGCCTGCCACATTGACCACCCGCCAGTGGGCTGATATCGCCTCAAACCATGCATCTTGCTGCCTCACAGTTCGGCGGGCAGCAACCTCCTTTCAAGAAGACCACAGAGCCCACCTCACTGTCAAAAGACAAAGGAGGAAAAACCCAACACCCAACCCCAACCAACCAATTTTCCCCTGCAACCGCTGCAACCGTGTCTGCCTGTCCCGCATCGGACTTGTCAGCCACAAACGAGCCTGCAGCTGACGTGGACAGTACCCCTCCATAAATCTTCATCTGCGAAGCCAAGCCAAAGATTCAAGTTAAAGAGTACAGATAGCTTGACTCACTAATATGGAAAACTGCTGAGACACAAGTCACTAGAGATGATGGAATCTGGAGCAAAAAATCAAACTGCTGGAGGAACTCAGCAGGTCAGGCAACACCTGTACCTGCCGAACCCACTGAGTTCTTCCAGAAATGTGCTTTTTTGCTTGAATATAGTGTACTGATCTGGTGTCTCCATCTGGGAAAGGACCTATTTGACATAGAAGTAGTACCACAAAGGTTCATCAGATTGCTTAGCATCTTTTATTTTTCATTCTCATGCCAACATCGCCAAGAATCCAGTAAAACCAACTAGAACAAAGATTGAGACCTAGTTTGGACCATAAAAGGTAGAAGGTCCTGCTCTTTCAAAGCCTAAACTGCAAGGTATTGGATCTGATGTTGGGACTATTGTCATTGAAAATGCCATTGTATGGGTGACTCACGACACTATTAAAGGAGAATGGTAGGATTGTGGGGTGTGGGAGGGAGCCCATGAAGTGGAATAGTTCATGGGAGGAGGCGGGGGTGGCTAATAATGTCCTCTGTCAGGGACCCAGCCTTGATGAGTTCTGAAGAAGGATCTTTGAGCTGAAATGTTAACTGTTTTTCTTTCTACATATGCCATGCATCTGCTGGTTGTTTCCCCTCAACATTTTTCTGTTTTAACCCTAGATTTCCAGTGTCTGCTTTTGTGTTCAATTTTATTTTCAGCCCACATTATAAGCAGGCACACTTCCACCAAAATTTTCCCATTATCTTTCAGCAGTCAGTGCGAAAAACAAACAGACAGCTTCTCTTGAATGCAGTACTGTACTTTAATTTGATCATTTAGTGGGAATCACCATGTATTGTACTTGCATTGAATAAAGGAATCATATCCAGATACAATGAACATCAAACAATAATAGTGTTGCTTTACACCAAGATTAAGCGTTAGACAAGTGTTTAGTTCAGCTTTTTCAAGAATTACATTGAGGTGTTGATGAGAGCCACCTGAAAGTTGTCCTTTAAGTTTAAAATTTTGCACAATACTAACTTATTTCATTTCAGCAAAACGCTTTCTTTTTGTTGGATCATTATAATGGTGCAATCTAAACAATATGACTGCCTTATTTTAGGCAACTTTGGTCTGGGTAGTGTATAACACCCTGCTTCAGAAGAAGGATTAAGATTTTGCTACTAACAAAACAATTGGTTTGTTACAGAACAAAATCAAAATATTCAAGTCATTGGAGGGCCATTCAGCACATTGTGCCTGAGCAAGTCAGAAGTGACAGAGTAGCCTCATACCACCTTCCAGACTTAATCTGTTGCTCTACAGGGGACAACTCTGTGATTGCTCATCCAGGTGCTGCACTTCTGCATCTTATTACTTTTTCAGAAGCAAGTTGCAAACCCTCTAATTGAGGTCAAATGTATTTTCATCGTGATTCCTCTGATCCTTCTACTAGTTTCCTTAAGTCAAACCTGCTGATCTATACCCCCTGACCCCCACTCCCACTAGTGGATATTCGCCTTTCCTATTTACTGTACTCGGCCCTATTTTGCTGTAGAGATTGGCTTTTACCCTCCAACAGCATAAATGTACCAAGTCACATGCAGAATGAGCTGATATGATTGCAATAAGTAATAAAGGGTATCTCAGACCTGAGTGGATAGGCCAAGTGACCTCCTGAACCAATAAGATTTCAGGATTGTATAGTTGAAAACATGAGGATTGAGAAGGAGATGTAAATTTAAGGACTGAATCCAACCAAAATCAGGCACAAAAAATAGAAAAATTTGCTTGAAAACTCCATTGGTTTCCTTATTTTTTTAAATTTATTAGTAATGGCCTGTCCATGTTAAGCCAATAGCCTCTGTCCGGTGAGGTTAGTCAAGTAAAATAGTAGCTTAGTGTTTTTTTCCCCCACTTTTTAATGTAACATGGGTTGAAAAACCATCTGTATTCTTCTATAAGATTTGTTTAATATTCTATTTTATTCTCATGTACCTATGTAACATTTACACGATGAAACTAATACAAATATTGAAAGAATTTAAAAAAAAATTACAATCTCTAACAAGTCTGACTGAATTAGGTTCCATACCTGCAATAAATTTTAGTCTAGAGTTGGGGGTTGGAGATTGATACATACCTTATTATTAAGGAGAAACTTAAACTGGAATGGATACAAGTAACTTCAGGCAGTAACTTGGTTTCCATGAATACATGTTCAATATGGTTTTTGCAGGGTTAACTCCGAAGAATTATGTTTCAGTTTGAAACATTTTTGATTCAAGTATAAAATTGTCTCTCATCCAAACCTGCTGTATCACTTTGTGTAAATGACTTTGAGCATCATTAGTAACTCCACTATTGTTTTTACAGCAAACATAGCTCATTGGGATCTAGTTTAAAAAAAAACACTGTTCAGGTTGTTATGATAATAAGAATGGTTAAGATTGTACTGTGTAAATTATGTAATTGATGTTCAGGTTTTTCAAATGGATTACATTGTCAGGTCAATGGTTTTGATTACATATGCTAGAGATTACTTTAAATACATTCACATACCACCTTTGCAATCATTTGCACAATACCACAAAACTAAATGTTAGAAAGACAGGAATAAACAGTTACTTTGTGCTTCAACATCTGCAGCTAATGCCAAAAGATCTAGTAGAATATATGAACTGTTTTACACATATATAAATCCAATATTTCTACAACCACTATTTCATTAGTGTGGGAACAGTCACACCACATTGCAGGCAGCTACATAACTGGCTGTACCAAGGATTAACTGGGAGGGATAGCTGTGGCAAGTTGCAGAAGATGGTTGTACTTCCATTTATAAAATTAAGCATTGTCCATCATAAAGATTTTTTTCAATATTTTAGGATTGTCTGATGCAGTTATTTTAACTACTGCAATTAATTAGAAGACATTACAAATACACACTTGCATGCTAAAAATAAACCATCTTTACAAATCTTTACTGATAAATAAACTAAATATATTTTACATTCAAGCATGTAAAGACTTCTGAACAAAATGCAGTCATTAAAAGTGAACATACAAAGGTAAATTTCAATCTAGTGTAAACATATTTGTTCTACTACATCACATAAGGTGCTCCAAAATATCACCACATCAAAGTAGGCCACAGAGTATAAAAGGTACAATAATTTCATGCAGGAGCTATTTTAAAATACATCGCAATTTTTTTTTTTTTAAAACAGTCAGCGAGGGACACTTACTTCTCACTCAAATGCCAAAAGTTAAATTCAATTTTACCTGTTTGTTTCAGAAGAATCTATCACAGATTGGAGGAATAAACCATGAACAAGCAAAGCACACTTAGTGCATTTCAACAGTTTAAACACATTTCACTATCTCAATACAACATAAAAAAGACAAGCACCAGAAGTAATTTACAAAGCAGAACTGACTTATGATAACCATCAAAACTTAAATACCATATTAATGTTTGAACATCTGGACACTTATTAAGAAACTTTTGAAATTACTGTCACTTTCTACTGATATTTTTCATTACCAATATCACAGCAATACTCAATGCCATTTGATGAATTAATCCTAATGAAAGCTTGGCACTGTGAAGAGCTCAGACAAAAAAAACAACACACACACACACCGATGTTGCACCTGAAGCAGGTTACATTTGATTGCTAAAGGAAGTTGGAGGTTGCTGGCTGTAGCCACCCTGGCTGTATCCTCCAATCTGGCCATAGGAAGCTTGCTGGCCAAAACCTGGCTGTTGTCCATAGCCCTGCTGGTTGTATCCACCAGTTTGACCGTAACTTTCTTGATCACATGAGCCCTGGTTGTAAGGTTGGTTGAATCCACTTGGGGCTGGCTGCTTTTCCATGGTGCTTTGAGAGTGCCGTTGACCTGATGTATGCCAACCAGTCTCTTTGAACACAAACCAAATATTGCCAGCCCACAGAATAAAGTTAAGGAATCCAAACACCTATGGAATTGAGAGAATGTTCAGTTTCTATTTGTTGAATTTTCCATTTTTTTTTTGCAAATGATCATTGTGGTTTTGAAGAAAGTTGAATTAAATACAAGGAACAATGTATTTAGAAAGTTTAAGCAGATATACCTCGTAGGGTTGAGCTGTCTTTGTAAAGCAAACAAAAGTATAAATCATAAGTGATAGAGTTGTGAGGAAAAATTTTAAGTGCTCTGCCAGGATTCACTGCTTCACCTGACAACAGCCCCCATGATACAGATGAAATTGGTGAATTTGTATTTTGAATATTAATCTTGGTAACCTGATTGACAATTAATTCACTGAGAATTTCACACACAGTGGAAAGATTTGAAATAGGGGTGAAAATTGTCTTCTACTTCTAAAGGTAAATGCTAGAGCATTTGTACTCCCGCCTTGTGCCTGGTAACATTTCGGTGACTTGATTAGAAAATTGGAAAGCAGGTAGACGGGACAGTTATCACTTCAATATTTGTTTAGAATTAGTATCCAAAAAGAAGTTTCAAAAACTTCTGATGATACTTGAATTTTAACAAAACTGCAATAGCTCAGATTCCAAATATATTTTCAGAAATAGTCAATTTTTAAAAATCTTATTAATTAATTTGTTTAAACCTTTCAGTACTCCAAAACATAGCTCTGAAGGCAAAAGATCTATAAGGCATAAATAATTACTTGGAGAAACAGAACCTGTCAGCATTCACTGTGATTCCAAGTGAGTCTGAAGAGCTCCACCACCTGTAATTGCTATTATTATACCATCAATAAAGTCAGACCTTGTAAGAAAAAATCAGATCAGCAGGAAAACAGTTATGTCTTTAGAAATTACTCTTGGTATGTACATATTGTAGGTGTTATGTGACCTTTAAAACAATTTATCTTACTATTTAACAAGTTGAAATGACAAATTTAATTTTAGCTCTCAGCATAATTATCTTTAAGAACTAAACCAACAAGTAATTACTTATTAACATATCCACCACATCCCAACATTGCACTCTACTTGCCTTGCTATTCAGTCAAAACATATAGTATAAGGTTAATTTTGTGTACCTGATGTAAAAGTATGGGAACTACAGAAAAAATTAATTTGAGAGGGAAACTATTTCTCTTTTCTTGGTGTTCATTATTCCAGAACAAAACTACCATCATATACAAATCCCATGGACAAGAGTTTGTCACGTTAAATAAACTGAGAAATGAATGATGTCATTTGATGAGGGTTAACTTTACATACCTTAATAGAAAATAATTAAAGCAAAAATGAGGCATGGAGAATGCATAGAACAGGTTTTATGTAATTTCAAAGAAATTGTTAGTGTTTTTACTGCTATTTCTGAATGTGCAAGAGATCATGATTAATTTAACAATTGTGTGATTTTGAATTATAATAAATGATCATCCTCAATCAGAAACTGACTGGAACCAGAATTAAGACTGAGTGACATTATTTGCTGTTATAAATTAACTCCCCTTTCCCCAAGAAGTTTAACCTTGGTAGTTTTCTGATGATGGGTTAGCTATCCATCTGGCACAGGCAGCTCATCAAATAATTTAAGGTAATTAGCTTTTCTGGACCTATTAACTGGCTAGCCAATCAGAAGTCCCTTCTGTGTAAGTATTGAGAAGAGCAATCCTCCTGTGTGTCTGTCAGGAACTTGGTTCTCTAGCTCCTCTCTCCATCCTTTTTGCTCACTGTCTGATGTTCTGACAGATGAGCTAGTGCTTGAAATGAGCATCCCATCTGGGCCTTCATTGAAACTAGTTACTCCCACCTCTAATACCATGACGGATCTTTACCCTTTGCTTCAGTTTATTTAATGTTGTCACCTTCAGCCATAATGACATACCTCAATTGTCTCCTGGGTGTCCTACATTTCAGCTGTTTCTAATCCTGAGCATTTTGTATCCAGAACAAGCCCCATTTACCAATCATCCTGTGCCTGGCTTGCATCTTGATGCCTGGCTTAGCTGCAGTTCAGCTTTAAAATTCTCATGTTTGTTTTAAAATTTATTATTACTTTTGCAGTCATTTCTACATATATAATCTTCCGTTCAAGTATTATCAAGTGATAAGACTTTCCAACGACTTGCTCATGAAGTCCCTTTGGATTTAATTGGGAGCTTTCAGCTCCAGATTTCATCACAGTCTTCATCCAAACCTGGACCAAAGAATTGAATACCAGAGGTATAGTGAGGGTGACTGCCCCCTGCAATAAGGCCACATTTTGGTGGTATGGTTTTCAAAGAGACTTGAGGAAAACACTCCAATGACTGGAATTGTATCTTGCATTCAATAAGATGAGTTGGCTGCCAGTACAGAGGCATTATTTGCAGAAGCAGGGCCTATCCTAACCATCTTCACTGAATTCATCAGTACCTCATCATTCCGTGATATCAGAAGTGGAGATGTCAGATTCTGATTTCAGATTTATTATTAGAGTACATACATGACATCATATACAAACTTGAGATTCTTTTCTTCCTGAGGACAAGGCAGAATGGCCACATATTGGTAGTGCAAAAAAAAAACTGACTCAATGTATTCATGTAAACAAATAAAGAAATGTAAACAACCTGACTGTGCAATACAGAGAGAAAAACAATAAAGCACAAAAGTAAGAATCCTTAACTAAGTCCCTGATTGAGTTTGTTGTTGAGGAGCCTGATGGTGGAGGGGCAGCAGATGTTCCTGAACCTGCAGTGTGAGTCTTGTGGCACCTATATCTCTTTCCTGATGGTAGAAATGAGAACATAGTGTGTGCTGGGTGGTGTGGATTCTTGACGATTGCTGCTGTTCTCTGATGGCAGCGTTCCCTGTAGATTTTCTCAATGATGGGGAAGGTTTTACCCATGATATCCTGGGTTGTGTTTATGCTCAGGGGTATTGGTGTCCCCATACAAGACCATGATGCAGCCAGTCAGCACACTTTCTAACACACATCTGTAGAAATTTGCCAGGGTTTCTGGTGTCATGCCAAACTTCTGCAAACTCCTGAGGAAGTAGAGGCACTGATGTGCTTTCTTCATGATGCCATTAATGTGTTGGGTCTAGGAAAGATCCTCTGAGATTGTGACTCCCAATAACTCAAATTTACTCACCCTCTCCACCTCTGATCCCCCAATGATCAAAGGATTTGTACATCCTTTCCTTTCCTGAAGTCAATAATCAGCTCCTTAGTTTTGGTGACATTGGATGCAAGATTGTTGTTGTACACCATTCAGCCATTTTCAATCTCCCTCCTGAATACTGACTCATCACTCCTTCTTATACAACCCACTGATGTACTGAGTGACACAGTCATTGCTGTATAGCAAGTAGACCAGAGGTCTAAGAACACAGCCCTGTGGTGCTCTGGTACCGATGGAGATTGTGGAGATGTTCTTATTAATCCTCACTGATTGTGGTCTGGACGTGAGGAAATCAAAGATCCAATTTCACAGTGGGGTGTTGAGACCCAGGTGTTGGAGTTTGCTGATCATTTTTGAGGGGATGATGGTGTAGTCGATAAATAGCACCCTTCTTTGTTGTCCAGTTGTTCCAGAGCTTTGTGTAGAGCCAGTGAGATGGCATCCACCTGTTGCTACAATCAGTGACTTGGATCAGGTCCATGTCACTGCTCAGACAGGAGCTGATATGTTTCAACTCCAACCTTTCAGAACACTTCATCACTGTTGATGTAAATGCCACTGGTCACTAGTCATTTAGGCAGATCACCACACTCTTCTTAGGCACTGTTATGATTGATGCCTGTTTGAAACATGTGGGTACCATGCTCTGCTGAGTGAGATGTTGAAGATATCTGTGAATACATTGGCAAGTTGGTCAGCATAGATTTTTAATACTCAACCATCTGGACCAGATGCTTTCCTCGGATTCAGTCTCCTGAAGGCAACCCACAGGAAATCCTCAGATGCAGAGAGGAGAGGATCATCAGGGGACACGTGAGTATGCAGTAGTGGTTCTTTCTTGTTCTTATGGTTGAATTGGGTATAGAAGGCATTGAGTTCATCTGGGAGTGAAGCTTTGCCATCTCCTACTGGGCAGGATTTGGGGTCGTGGAAGGCTATGCCATTTAGACCCTGCCACAGCTGTCGGGTATCCTTTGTTGTTTCCATTTTCAGCTGGAAACTCCACTTCTTTTGAGCGATAGCTTTACGAAGGTCATACTTGCTCCTTCTGTAGTGATCTGGATCTCTGGAGTTAAAAGCTTGTGATCTGACTCTCTGCAGGTTTGTGATTTCATTGTTTATCCAGGGCTTCTGGTTGGGGGAAAACCCTGAATGATTTGGTGGGGACACACTCATCCTCAGTTGATTTTATAAAGTGTGTGACAGCCCTCGTGCAATCATTCAGATCCTCTGCTGAGTTCTTGCACACTGCCCAATCCACTGACTTGAGGAAGTCCTATAACTATTCTTCAGCCTCCTGTGAGCACATTTTAGCTTTCCTAATCTCCGGAGACTCTCTTTTTAGGCTGTATGATTCTATCACCAATGTGTATATGTACAGATGGTAGTGTAGGATGACTGTGATTGGCTGAGAGTGTAGCCACACCTACTGGCAGGTCTTAAAGGATTGCTCCTAGCAAGACCAGGTCATTCTGGACTGGTCGACCTACTTGTGATATGCTCCATTCTTTTAGTTAATAAAAGTCTTGGTTTGGATCAACAAGTCTTTGGTTCTTTTGACGCGCTCTACAATTTTATTAACTAAAAAGTTTTGAAGGGATGGAGCATATGCTACGGCTGGAATGCCTCGAAATCGACCCACAGTCAGCTAGAGCTGGGTGAGATGCTTTGAAACATACTTACAGCTCTCTGACCCTGCCGTGATAGAGGACAGCCGTTGACTACTGATATTGATGACTATGGTGTCCCCAAGAGTCTACCAGAGAGTCCAGGATGTGACCACTTACGCCACAGCCATGAAGGTGCTGAAAAGGCTCTACGAATGACCGGTGAACTGGGTCTATGCTCAGTACAAACTTGCTACAAGGAGGCAACAGCCCGATGAGTCCTGTAGAGCTTGTATTCAGGCACTAAGGGTAACGGGCAGGGATTGTGCCTGCACAGACAGAACTGCTGCGGAGACCACAGACTATTTCATTCGGGATGCCTATGAGGCTGGGGTTCGATCGAATGAGGCAGTGCCTGCTAGAGCACGGGGGAGAAAACCTGGAGGACGTGATCCAGATCGCAGAGACGATGGAGGCTGCGGTCTTAAGTATGGACATGTACTCTCGGAGCTGGACCCCACATCCTGATGTGAGTAGGATGCCCTCCCTCTACCCTACTACTGCCACTATGCTGCCCGATGCAACCCCAAAGTGTTATTTCTGTGGGAAGGACAAGCACAGCAGGTCCCAGTGCCCGGTGAGAAAAGCCAGGTGTCAGAAGTGCCTTAAAAACGGCCACTTTGCTGTAGTCTGCCACTCCAAAATGGATGCCATCAAACACAGTACCTCATGTGAAGCCCAATCGCCACTCTCCATTTCAAACACTTCTTCCTCTGAGCTCTCGTCTAATGAGAGCGAGGACTCCACCGCACGGCAGCACCTGACATCACAGGCCAGACGCCGAGTGCGGAAGGTATAACCCACCCTCGCCACAATGTCATTCACCCTACCTCATGAAGCAACGTCTGACCAGGCCGCAGGCCTGACCTCAATGGCCGCCACCGCTGCCGACCGGGGACCCGCCGTCACCGCTGCCGACCGGGGACCCGCCGTCACCGCTGCCGACCGGGGACCCGCCGTCACCGCTGCCGACCGGGAACCTGCCACCGATGCTGCTGCCGACCGGGGACCCGCTGCCGCTGACCGCCCCACCACCGACGGCAAGCAGTGACCCCCAACACTTACCATTCACTGGCCGACACCCCCAGCAGGCTGCAGGCAGCAACACCAACTCCTCAACGCTATCTTTTCAGGCCCAACTGTTTGCGTGATGTCATCACACATGTTGCGTAACGTCATCACGCAGAACTCCACTGTCCCCATTACAAGTCTCTGCATCAGTAACCCTTGACCAGGACTTCCCCCAACCCCTCACAAAAGCAATGGAACGGATTAAAGTGCATGGACACTATACCAATTGCTTATTTGACTCGGGGTCAACTGACAGTTTTATCCACTCAGACCTGGCCCACCGTTGTGGACTGGCTACTCTCCCCACTGCACAAAGAATTTCATTGGCGACCAGATCGCACTTGACTGGAGTAAAGGGGTACTGCGTGGCGACCCTGAATGTCCAGTGCATCATGTTCACAGACTTCAAACTATTTGGCCTTCCCCAATTGTGCCCCTCTGCACTGCTGGGACTGGATTTTCAGTGCCAGTTTCAAACAGTTTCCCTGCACTTTGGGGGGGGGAGCATTAGGCACCGCTCTCTGTCTGTAACCACTCCACCCCGGAAACCTTCTGCCAGTGGCAGCCCGAGCCACCCGTCCCCGCGCCCCAGGGCCTCACCTGTAGTCTCTCCACCCTCTGAGTTGCTCCGCCAGTGCTTTTCACAAATCTCATACTTGGCTGGAAGCCTGTGACCACCAAAAGCCGGCAATATTGTTATGAACACAGGAAATTTATCACAAGCGAGGTGCCCAGACTGCTGGACGAGGGCATTATCGAACCTAGCTCGAGTCCATGGAGGGCCCAGGTGGTGGTTGTTAAAAACGGGAAGAAGTCACAGATGGTGGTTGACTACAGCCAGACAATCAACCGCTTCATGCTTCTGGATGCGTACCTCCTTCCACGTATCACGGATGTGGTGAATCAGATCGCCCAATACCATGTATATTCCACCACTGACTTACGTTCGGCCTATCATCAGCTCCCGATCCGCTGAGAAGACTGGCCTTTCTCGGCCTTCGAAGCGAATGGGCAGCTGTATCAATTCCTCCGGGTACCCTTTGGGGTCAAAAATGCGTCGTGGTCTTCCAGCGGGAACTGGACCGGATGGTGGACCAGAACGGGCTGACTGCTACTTTCCCATATCTGGACAATGTCACCATCTGCGGCCATGACACGGAGGATCATGATGCCAACCTTGAGAAATTTTTTCAGATTGCAATTCGGCTGAACTTGACCTACAATTTCGACAAGTGTGTCTTCCGGACCACTCGGCTCACAATTCTGGATTGTGTGGTGGAGAATGGGGTAGTCTTGCTGGACTCTGACCGCATGCATCCCCTCATGGACTTTCCCCCCCCCCCCCCCCCCCCCCCACCCCCACACCCAGAAGGCACTCAGATGCTGCCTGGGCTTTTTTTCTTACTATGCCCAATGAGTTCCACACTATGCCGACAAGGCACGGCCACTCATCAAGACCACCTCCTTCCCCCTGTCAACCTAAGCCAGAGCGGCCTTCGACTGCATCAAATCGGACATTGCTGCTTCAACACTGCACGCCATCGACGAGTCCATTCCATTCCAAGTCGAGAGCAATGCATCCGACTTTGCACTGGCAGCCACTTTGAACCAGGCCGGACAGCCGGTAGCCTTCTTCTCCAGAACCCTCCAGGGTCCTGAGAGCCGACACTTCTCTGTCAAGAAGTAGGCCCAGGCCATAGTCGAAGCAGTACGTCATTGGAGATGCTTCCTCACTGGCAGGCGCTTTACGCTGCTGATCGACCAACGCGCAGTCTCCTTCATGTTTAGCAATACCCAGCGAGGTAAGATCAAGAATGACAAAATCGGCAGGTGGAGAATCGAGCTCTCCACCTTTAATTATGACATACTGTATCAGCCAGGTCAACTCAACGACCCACCAGATGCTCTCTCCAGGGGGACTTGCGCCAACATACAACTCGACAGGCTGCAGAAACTCCACGAGGAGCTCTGTCTTCCAGGGGTCAATAGGTTCGCGCACTTTGTCAAAACTCGCACCCTGCCCTACACGGGCGAGGAGATTCACTCCTTGAGCCTGCCCGGTGTGCGCTGAGTGCAAGCCCCACTTCTTCCATCCGGAGAACGCCCACGTCATCAAAGCCACCTGACCCTTTGAGCGTCTCAGCGTAGATTTGAAGGGGCCCCTACCGTCAACCAACTGTAACACCTACATCCTTATGGACATCGACAAGTACTCCCACTTCCCGTTCGCTGTGCCCTGCTCGGACATGACTGCCTCCTCAGTTATAGAGGCCCTGCACAGCATCTTCGCCATCTTCGGGTACCCCGTTACATCCACAGTGACAGGGGGTCCTCGTTTATGGGGGCAGAGCTGCAGCAGTACCTTCTGGAGCGTGGTATTGCTTCAAGCAGGACCACCAGCTATAACCCATGTGGTAATGGGCAAGTCGAAAGAGAGAATGCCACAGTCTGGAAAGCGGTTATGCTTGCCCTCCGGTCCAAAGGTCTCCCCACCTCTCACTGGCAGGATGTGCTCACTAGTGCCCTACACTCCATCCGCTCCCTCCTATGCACCACGACCAATGCCATCCCCCATGAAAGGATGTTCTCTTTCCTGAGGAAATCAGAGTCGGGTACGACCGACCATACCGGCGTGGCTCATGGTTCCTGGTCCAGTCCTCTTACGACGCCACGTCCGGTACTCAAAAATGACCCCTTGGTTGACCGAGTTACTCTGCTTCATGTGAACCCACATTATGCCTATGTTGAGTACCCGGACAGGCGGGAGGACAGTATTGGTAAGGGACCTAGCCCAAGGCGGATCAGGCGCAGCAGTGCCCCAGGTCATGTGCTTGAACAGAGGGACCAGCACCACTCCACCAGCTCAGGCCAGACTGTCGACAATGCCACTGGGGAATTGAGCGAAGCAGTGGCCGCACTCTATGGGCCTGCCGGCGACACAAGTCCGGCGACCCCAATCCCGGCGCCACAGCGGTCACGTTGGATGGTCGGGCCCCTGACCGGTACAGCCCCTAACCTCCATCCACCCTGGGGTCAGTTCTCAAAGAAGGGGTGAATGTGATGGTACAGATTCTATCACCAATGTGTATATGTACTTATGTACAGATGATAGTGATTGGCTGAGAGCGTAGCCGCACCTACTGGCAGGTCTTAAAGGATTGCTCCTATCCAGACCAGGTCATTCTGGACTGATTGACCTACTTGTGATACGCTCCAGTCTTTTAGTTAATAAAAGCTCTGGTTTGGATCAACAAGTCTTTGGTTCTTTCGACGCGCTCTCCAACTACGTAATATTAAATGTGCATGCGTTTAATGGTATTAAAAGCACCTAGTTCAGTACAGCCAACCAGGAAATATAACTCTTGAATTTATGGGACAGGAACAGCAGTAATGAATGTCTGGATACTGGCTGCCTGAGGCTTTCCTCCTCCCCACCTGCAAGGCTATGTCAAATAGCATTCATTAATCAAGATAAGTCTTGCATTTTTCCAAGCCCAAAGATCACTCCGTGTACATCTCAGTGGCCCCGTTCTGTTTCCTTGCCTTCTTATGATAGGCAGTAAAGAAATCCTAATTTTACTGAAATTCACAATGTTCCTGAATTTTATTTGTTAATGGGTGCATCATCTTGTATTTCATAATTTTCCCTGCGTTGTGGCCTCTCTCCATTTTTCTGCTTGCTATTTAATATTGTGTATCACCATGGACCAGTAATGCAATTTATTTCAAGGAAATAAAAGACAAACACATGATGCTGGGAGATTGCAATCGGAGAGAATTGTTTTGATTGATGTTACATTTTATGGAACTTGCTAATCTTTTGCACATTAAAGAAATTTTGCTGGTCTATTGTATTGTAATTTGAACTATATATCTATATCTTTATGTGGAGAATATCCAAATTTTGAAAGCAATTATACAGTAAATTTAGCTATAATTTGCAACTATATATATCTTGGAAATTGGGTGAATTTGAAATGAAGGCAATGCAGCTGTTGTATGTTGACACCCTCCAATGCCCTTTAAATAAGTCCATGTAAATTAGTTTCCATAAGAACAATGAAATTAAAGTTGCTCAAACACAGCACATGTATTTAGCACAAATGACATGAATTCAATTATTTTGATGTATCATATTAGCTGTGATCATGAGTTGAGAAAGTAGTTCTTGTTTTCTCTAACATTATTCCATTGTTTTATTACTCCATCTAATATTATTCCATAAGATTAGTTCTTATATTCTTTCTCTAAATGACAGATGGAATTTCACTGAGAGACCATAGACGGCTCTCAAGAGAGCATAGATGGCTGGAGGTGGCACCCATTCCCCTCCATGTGGGGGATAAAAGTGCCTGTTAAAATTGCATTCAAAATGGTCAACAGCCAGACAAGTATTTCTCTTTCAAAAAAACATTTGTTTGATCAGACTGAACTAGCAAGACAATACTCAACATTTCTGCCCCTCATTTCTCTGATTACAGAACAGGCTGAGTTGCCACAGTTTTAAAGCTGAGTGGAATCTCAGGGAGTTGGAGATATTGAATTAACAGCAATTCATGTTGGAAAATCTCAATGGATCAGAGTCATTTCTTAGAGAATGAGGAGAAAATAGAGGGTCATACTTCTTCCCTCAGGAAGAAACCTTGGTTGAAGTTTCCATCTCTAGGAATTGTTAAGCAAAATACATTGCTTAACAATGCCCTCCCTCCCACTGATGATCGTGATATTGTTCTGCAATTACAATGTGCCCCAATGTGCAGATTTTTCATTTTATGAACAATTTGACCATATGAGAAATGATTAGTGTTTAATTGTAGTTCCTATTTTTTTTTCATTGTTTTTCTTTCATTATCCACCCACTTTACAATTTACTGTTCTCTTTCCTGACTGTGGCATTTACATGAAAACTCTTGAGTTTTGCTCCCAGGAATTTGCCAATGTTGTTCTTGCACATCTGCAGAGTTGTACAAACATATCAGCTAGTTACCCTTCCTACCAATATTATTTCAGTGTTTGGGGGTGTATTTCATGGAGGCTGCGGGCATGGACATTCTCTTTGCCCCTTTGTCGCACAGGACACTGACCTATCACTGTGATTCCTCACCAAATCAGCCTCTTTATTAACATAAATATTACTGGCACTGTTCTACTTACAACAGATGTATTTAATCCTGACATTGCAGGGTCTCCAACAGGCAAGCATTTATTGCCTTGCTGTTTGCAAGCTGACATTAACAGAAGCACTTCATCAGGATCCGTAGCAACCTTGATGTCAGAGAGTCCTTTTGCCCAAGCTGATGATCCCACAAGCCACAGGAATGAGAACACCACAGTCACAATGAAATCCTGAAAAACATTTTAAAGTTTATAAGTTGTATATTTTTGTTGGAAAGGCATACAATAATGGCATATTTCCATTTGAGGTTCCTTACATAAAAAGAAATCTGTTAGTTCTACAAGTTATAATTTGAATATATTCTCCCTGTCCCCAGCCCAGTGCAAAGTCAAATCCATAAGCTCCTTCACTCTCTGTACTGTTCAGTACCTTTCTTATTCCATTGGAAAGGGTGTCTGTGGAAGATTACAATTTGACTGTGTCTGCAGAAGATGTGGATCCAAATATTGAAAGAAGAAGCTTGTAGAGAAGTTAGAGAAGTGAGATATTAAAGTAGCACTGATAAGTTGTGAAAGAGAGCATAATTTGATGTGCATATCACAGACTGTGGAATATAGCCATATGCCTGATATCTGCTCCTGCACTCGCTCAGAACTGGAATGTTTCTTCTTTGCTGCCAGTTTCCACCTAGCTCTCACTTTCACATGGTCAGTCTCTGACTCTTGCTGTCACCCTTATATCTTTACTTCAGGGATAGGCTTCTCTCAAATATTCACTAAAAGGGCTTGGATTCCCAGAACAGGCTGAATGATGGTGAGCTCATTGTAATACACATTTACAATGTATATTTGCCATAAATTCAAACTGCAGCCTAATAGGTACTTACAAAGAAGAACTAATAATAATAAACTAATTGAATTAAATTAAAAGTGACAATAAAAACATGATAGGTAATAAATTTTCACAGTAATCCTAGTTCAAATAAAGCAACTTGCATTAGTGCAGACAATTCATGAACAGTGTACCAAGGGGAGGTTCAAGAGTCTCACAGCAATTAGAAAGAACTGTTCTTGAACTTTGAGGTAACTTGTTTTTAGCCTTTTCTCCCATCTTGCTTCATGAAAGGGCTCCATTAAACATATTCAGTCTCCAATGCATGTATTTTGATGATGTTGTCTATCATACCAGTGGTTTTGAAACGTTATTTTTCTCTCATAGCTTCCCAAATTCTATGATTTGCGAAGGCCTTTGAATATCGCTACTCTGTTTCCTGCGCCATTCATCTCATCCCACCTTCTCCCACCAGGACCAAAGATAGGGTTCCTCCTGAAACTCCACCATCCTTTCTCCATATTCAACTGATTGCCTTCAGTTATTTCAGACATTTCCATCATGATACTCCCATAGACAGGCCCTCCTCTCCCCTGCTCTTCCTACAATGTGAATACCATTGTTTTCTTCCAGATACTGTTGCTCACTCTTTCACCTTCAAAACCCATGGTCCTCAGCAACCACAGAACACATAACACCCACCTCTCCTCGCAATTCAAGACTTCAAGCACTCTCAACAGACAAGGCAGTGAGTTATTTCTATTTTATAATCCAGGTACTGCCATAAATGCTTACAACGTGTCTCCTCTGCATTGAGAAAACCAAATGCAGAATTTCACAGTTCGGTTTGTGAGCATGACCCCAAGCTTACTGTGGTCTATCACTTTAATTCTCCAGCTCACTTTAATTTGACTTCCCCGTTTTCAGCCTTTCACACTGGTCCAATGAAACCCAGAGCATTTTTGAAGAATAACAGATCATGTTTTGACAGGGCACATAAGAGCCCTTGAGGCTCAACATTGAATGCAACTTTTCCAGATAATCAGCTATTGTCCCCTGTATCTCACTTTTCACTGTATTTTTTTTTAAAAGAAATTTCTTTCACTTTTTTCTTCTTGCATTTTCCGCAGGCAAACCTTTTGCTAGCTTTAGCATATACTTCCTGGTTCCATTACAAACTTTAAAAAAATTATTTTTATCCTTTACATTTTTTCAGACCTGCCTTCAAGTTCTTTCTGCACTTCTCAACCCATTTCTTTCCCACAGAGAGCTTTCAATTTCAGCTTTTTCCAGCTATGATTAATTTGAAACTCTCTCCCCCCCTCCCCCACAGATACCATTTAATCTAATTAGTGTTTGAACATTTTGTATTTTACTTGAGATTTTTGGCGTGTGCAGTATTGTATTTTGGATAATGCCTATGAAGGATGACACCAGATTTGTAGTTAACTGTAACTGGCAGGAGTTCAGCAAAAGCCAACAAGTTTCAGATTACAAATTTCATATTTATTGTCAAAGTGCATACATGGCATCACATACCACCCTGAGATTCTATTTCTGCGGGTGAAGCAGAATTTCCACTTATTGGTAGTGCAAAAAAAAACTGAACATGGCATATATTTGTAAACAAAAACCTGTAAATAGATAATGAATGTAAACAAACTGACAGTGCAATACAGACAGAATTTTTTAAAAAAATCAATAAAGTGTACAAGTAAGAGTCCTTAAATGAGTCCCTGATTGAGTTTGTTGTTGAGGAGTCTGATGGTGGAGGGGTATCAGCTGTTCCTGAATCTGGTGGTGCAAGTCTTGAGGCACCAATACCTCTTTCCTGATAGCATCAGCGAGAACAGAGCGTGCTGGGTGGTGTGGATTCTTGATGATTGCTGCTGCTGCTCTCCAACGGCAACATTCTCAATGGTGGGGAAGGTTTTGCCTGTGATGTCCTAGGCATGTATGCTAAGTATGGAAACTAAGGACTTATCTGAGCAAATAATTTAACTTTAAAATTGAATGTACACTTCAATGATAATTTGTCAGAAGCTAAGAAATGGAAATCTTTATTTTACTCAAAATATAATATTATACCAGATATAAACTATCAACAGGGAACCTGAAGAATAAATGAGTCTTCTGGCCTTTTTATTACTGATGAATTTACAAACTCTTTCCTTTCCAAAGTCTTTGAATGAGTTTCCCAAATCCACAGCCATGGCTCCAAGTTTGAACCTCACCAAACCTACCCCTACCAGAACATTAAATGGCTAGCCTCCCTGTGTAAACAATCTCTCGTAAGTAAGTGGGAGTTCACCTGGGAAAATAGTGACAAAATTTTCCAAAAAAAAATAGGAATTGCACATTAGCAAACTGACAATCCCAAAGGACAAATACTGACAGTTTTCTTTGGCTTGGCTTCGCGGATGAAGATTTATGGAGGGGGTAAAAGTCCACGTCAGCTGCAGGCTCGTTTGTGGCTGACAAGTCTGATGCGGGACAGGCAGACACGGTTGCAGCGGCTGCAGGGGAAAATTGGTTGGTTGGGGTTGGGTGTTGGGTTTTTCCTCCTTTGCCTTTTGTCAGTGAGGTGGGCTCTGCGGTCTTCTTCAAAGGAGGTTGCTGCCCGCCAAACTGTGAGGCGCCAAGATGCACGGTTTGAGGCGATATCAGCCCACTGGCGGTGGTCAATGTGGCAGGCACCAAGAGATTTCTTTAGGCAGTCCTTGTACCTTTTCTTTGGTGCACCTCTGTCACGGTGACAGTTTAGTGCAGAGCTATTTGCACTTTGCAGAGTTATGGAAGTTAATTCTATTATGTACTGTAGTCTTTGAAGTCAAGTGACAGTATTAAAACAAAAAAGAAAAAAAGTATTGTGTAGCAACCTCAATTTGAAAAAAAAATCTCCTTTGTTCTGGCTCTCCCATGTTTCCTTGGTAAACACAGAAAGTCATCTTAAATTTCTGGTTGTCTCTCTCGCATTCACCCTTTAGACCAGCTATTTTTAACTGGGGGCTACAGCACATCTAAGGGAAGCCATCAATGGAAATCATAATTTTTTAAAAAATGTTTTAATATGTAGTTCGTAGGAGAGAAGTATGGAAGAAACTAACTCAACTGCTTCACAGGGAATGGGGCCCATAAACTTTGATAAACATCCTAAGGCGGCATAGCAAAAAATGTTTGGAATGGCTGCTTTTGACCATTTCCACAGTATAACCCAGAGTTTTCCATCTCCACCATAACACATTTGAAACATGTTCGGAGATAGAGCAAAAAAAAACCCTCTAGAAACAACCTCTTAGTATTATCTTTTAGATGTTCTTTCATGGCTAGAGAAACTGTTGGATAAATACTTTAAGCTTAAACTAATTTTTGGTGATGAATCATTGTCTTCATTTAAAAAAAATGTAAACTGATAAGCAACAATTACCATTGTTTTCTTTTAGCATTTACAAGCATGTTATTTTTAAGATTTCATCCTGTTCTTCAGAAGAACTTCCCAATCTTGGTTATGACTTTCCCATTAAAAGTTCACACGTTTCATATATAACTCACAAACCAAATTTGACCATTTTAGAATGCTGTCTGGAAGTCTGTTCAGGTAAATCACTACTAATGAATGGGAGAATCCTTACTGATGTATGTAATCTAAAAAAACTCCCCCACTTTCTATGATTTAAAAACAATGAAAGGGCCATAATTTATAAGCAAAAAAAATCATTTTGTTTAGGTTAGGTCACTATGTCTCAAATTACATTAAAGAAATTAGAATAAGATGCAATTTAATTTTTTATTGAGAAAACAACAATTGCAAACAGATTATGTGTGTATGTATATACACACATATATAGTAACCTATGACCATGTCCTCCTTTGGAATGGCCACTCTAAGGGGTACTGTATTATATTGAATCTTTAACCCATTCTGAATAGATTCCTTTAATTACAATTGATGTAATACGCCTATGGCTAATCGGAATTGATAATTTTGCGATATTCTATAATATTGGCTAGAATTCATTATGTTCTTTCACAATATATGAATAATCATTACAGTCTAACATTTCAACTAGATTCAGTTGATAGAAAATGGTGCATAGAAAGATTTTACAGTACAAATTACTGATTTTAATTGTAGTCTTAGATATCCATTGGACAATATAAAATACACCAACAAAAAGACCCCAGCCTGGATGGTGCCACTCAGCTTTGCCCCTGATAATTGAGATAATTGGTCCTCTAGGTATTGTGTACTAATCTGTTACAGCTGGGTTTAATGGACTGTATGAATGCAGATGTGTGATAATTACAGCCCATGATGTATTGCTATCAGTGGAGCAAAATGGTGTATGTGGTAAATATTCCTGACTCCAGCCTTGTTTGAGGTTTTCAGTTACTGCTAAGTATCAGTCATTTGCTCAATGTATTATAGATCATTGATTATGAAACAGTACGGCACAGTTAAATTGTACTGGTTGAATTATAGAATAATGTATAAAACTCATTCTTCATGCAATCTTGGATCTAATGTGATAATTGTTTTTCATCCTGTGCTATGTAAATGCTCTGAACCTTATAAATCAACTATTCTACTGCCCTTCAAAGAAAATCATGAAATTGTCAATCTTGATGTACCTAGGTTTCTTATTCCACTATATTTGCTCTGTGACAATTGTTCAGTTTTGTCCTTTTGAAGAAAGCAAGACAAATCCAGCCTGGCTAAACTATTTCTTCATCAGCCTAAACTTAATTGTCAGCAGAGTGATGGAAGCCCTCATCAACTTTCTCACCAATAATCTATATACAAATGTCCTGTATGCCATTAGTCATTCAGTTCGAGACCTCATCAAATATTTAATCCAAAATGGACGAAAGAGTTAAGTTTTAGCAGTAAGGAGAGAGTGATTGCCTTGATATTAAGACAGAATTTGATTGGGTGTAGTAATGATACACCCTTGTGAAATGAAATCAATAGCCATCAAAGACAAAATACTCCACCAATTAGAGTCATACCTTTGATTGAAAAAGATAATTATTATTATAAGTGGTAAATCATCCTTGTCCCAAGACATTACTGTAGAAGTTATTCAGGGAAACATTCTTAGGCAAAAACATCTTTGGGTGCTTTTTGAATGACTTTCCTTCTGTTATAAGATAGAGTATCAGACTTCAACAGAGATTTTATCTAAAGGCAATTGGAGTCAGATGATTCAGGCAGTTGGAGTTGAAAAGCTCAAATCAGAAGGAATTTGATTGGGTAATAGAGATCAAGTGACACAGGGTAGTATTAATTCACTTCAACTCAGCAGGCCATGGAGGTGGTGCCATTGATCAGAGGTTCACACAGTATATGTGGCAGTAAGTAGGAAATTTACAACTAATTAGTTTTTTTTCTGCAATAGTATGATAAGTGGGAAAGAACACATAGGTACATAGAAAGTGACAATCCAATGCTATTGTAGAAACTTAGGAACATAGGAAGTAGGGACAGGAGTAGGCCAAAAATGGCCCATTGAGCCTGCTCCGCCATTCAATACGATCATGGCTGATCTAATTTATGACTTAACTCCACCTACCTGCCTTCTCCCCATATCCCCTAATTCCTCTATCATGTAAAACTTAGCTGATGCAAGGGTAGGGTAGGTTGAAGCAGGTACTGAGATTTTGGTGTTTCAAAAGGGATAGGAAGGGAGGAGGAGGTAACATTATAATCAGGGAAAGTATTACAGCTGCAGAAAGGGAATGACATTGTGAAGTGAATACCTACAGAGTCAATATGGGTGATCACTAGTAACCTCTAGGCCCTTGGGACACTGGGGAGAAGATAAGTATACATGTTTTTGGAATGATGCAAAAATAACAGGGTGGTTGATTTGGAAGACTTCAACTTCCCTGATGTTGACTGGCATATCTTTAATGTAAGAAGAATAGATGTGGCTGAATTTGTCAGCTGTATCTAAGAAAAATCCATGATACGGATGTGGACAAGCCAATTTGAAGATGGGCCATATTGGATTTAGTGATGGGTAATGAACCTGGTCAGGTGAAAGACCTTGTTGTGGTGACAATGACCACAACACTCTGACCTTTAGCATAGCTATGGACAAAGATAACTGTAAATAAAATGAAGTACTTAATTGGAAAAGGGATAATTATGATTAGTACAAGGGACCACTTGTGCAAGGTGTTTAAGAACCACTTGTGCAGGGTTCTGGATAGTTTTGTCCCAGTGAGACAGGGAAAAGATGGTAGTTTAAGGGAGCCATGATTGACAAAATGGTGAGAAAACCAGTCAAGAGGAAGAAAAAAGCTTACATAAGGTTTAGAAACCAAAAATCAGGAATGGCTAATGAAAATTGCATGATAGCTAGGAAGTAACTTAAGAAAATACTTGGGGGAGCTAAAAGGAGACATGAGAAAGCTTTGGTAAGTAGAATTATGGAAAAACCTCAGGCATTCTAAGCATATGAGAAGAAAATGTAGGGCCACTTAAGGTTAAATGAGGGAACATGTGCCTGGAGGTCCTAAATTAATATTTTGCTTCAGTGCTCACTAGAGAAAGGTTTGTAGAGAACAGGCTTGATTGCTAGCCTGTTGATTCTTATGTTAAGAAAGTGTAATTGCTGGGTCTTCAAAACATAAGGAGTAATAAGTCCCCAGGACCAGGTGAGATATAGCCATGGTTGCTACATGAAGCAAGGGAAGAGATTGCTAGGGCTTTGGCAATGATCTTTGCATCCTCCCTGGCCACAGGGGAGGTAACCAACAATTGGAGAATGGTAAATTTAAAAAAGGTAATGGGGAGAATCATAGGAATTATAAACCAGTGAGACTTGCATTAATAGTGGGAAGTTATTGGAGAGGATTCTTCGGGCCAAGATGTATGAGCATTTAGAGAAGCATAAATTTCTTGGAATAGTCAGAATAGCTTTGTGAGGAGTAGGTTATGCCTCATGAGCTGAACTGAGTTTTTTGAGGAAGTGTCAAAAATTGAAGGTAGGACAGGAGATGTGGTGTATATGGATTTTAGAAAGGCATTTGACCTGGTCATCCATGAAAGACTCATCAGAAAGTCATGAGGCATGGGATTTGTGGAACCTTGGCTGTGTCAATTCCTGCAGAAACCTGGGGATAATAGTAAATGGAATGTACTCGAGCTTTAAGGTCAGGGGTCTATTCTGGGATCCCTGCTCTTTGTGATTTTTAAATGACCCGGATGAAGAAGTGGAAGGATGGAGTCAGTATGTATACAGATGATCCAGAGATTGGAGATGTTATGGATTGTATAGAAGGTAGTTGTAGGTAGACAGGATACAGAGTTGGGTGCAGAAGTGGCAGATGGTGTTTAATCTCTAAGTGTGAAGTGATGCAATTTGGAAGGTTGAACTTGAAGATGGAATACATGATTAGTGACAGGATTCTTAGTAATTTGGAATAACAGAGGGACCTTGGAGTTGAAAATTCATACATTTCTCAAAGTTGCCATGCAGGTTAATTGGGTAGTTAAGAGTTCTAGTATTCAAGCCTTCATTATTCAGGTGATTGTGCTCAAGTGTCATGAGGTAATGTTGTCGCTCCATAAAACTGGTTAGACCACATTTGGAATATTGGGATTAATTCTAGTTACCTCACAACAGGAAGAATGTGGAAGCTTTGGAGAGGATGCAGAGGAGATTCACCAGAATGTTGCTTGGATTGGAGAATGCATCTTATGAGGCAATGGTAACAGAGCTAGGAATTTTCTCTTTGGAATGGGGGAAAAATGAGAGGTAACTTAAGAGGGCTGAAACATGAAAGTCTGCAGATGTTGTGATAGTTGTCCAAACCAGAAATGCTGGAGGAATTATGCAAGTTTCAATAAAGGTATATTACTGACATTTCAGGCCTGAACACTTCCTCAAAGTAATGAGGTCTACAAGATTGAGAGGCATGGATGTGATTGACAGCTAGCACCTTTTTTTACTGGGGTGACAGTAGCAAATAGAAGAGGACATTTGCATCAGGTAAGTGGAGGAAGGTTTAGGGGAGAAATCATAGAACATTTTTTACACAGTAAGCAGTGGGTGCCTAGCGTGCATTGTTGGGGATATTAATGGAGGCTGAGACAACAGGGATATTTAAAAGCCTCAGAGAGGCATATTGATGCAAGAAAAATAGAGGGTAGGGGTGTGAGATAAAGGTTTACATTGTTGAGTGTCTGTGGGTCGACATAAGGCCTGACTTGTGCTTTAATGTTCTATGCCGGAAAATGACATTGGTAAAGATGGGTTCTTGATAGCTGGCAAATACATGATAGGCTAGAGAATTTCTGTGATGTATGACTTCATGGAGTGTTCACTGGTGATTCCACAAAGTTTAATTACAGTCACTACAACTCTTCAAATGAAGAAAGCCATATGTAAATGCACCAAGACCCAGACAAATCTTCAGTTATGGGCAGATAAATGTATCGTTTGTGCACCTGGTGACCATACATGAGCACTTCCAACAAGACCAAATCTAGCCAACTATCCTTGGCATTCAATGCATTATCACAAACTTCCAACCCGTCTCTCATCTATTAATAGCCTGGGGCAGGGGTGGGGGGTCATTACTGACCAAGAATTGCCATATGCATACCATGCTTCCAAGAGCAGGTCAGAGGCTAAGGTCTTGTGATGCAGATTTTCCACCTTTGGTAATGTGATGGAATACGCTACACTTGACTGGATGACTACAAAACCAACACAACAGCCTGCTTGATTAGAACCTCATTCCTAACTACTGTCATCATTTATTATAAGGAACAAGTCTTCCAATCTTAACTTTCAAAAAACATCTAATGCCATGAACTATTTTGTTTTCAACCTTGGTCTCCTTTCTTTTTAATATTATAGTTTAACATACAAATCCTACATAGAAAGTATTTTAATAAGACAAATAATAGGTCCTATCATATACATATGGTTAGAAAATAAGTAAACTACATTAGATAATCCCTTGGTCTAAACAAAGGGTAAATTCTGTCTAATTTGATAATATGATCTATGACAGCTCCATTTTTAACAAGTTAATCTTTAAAGAAAAAAAACAAAACTAATTCTAATCCACCCCTCCCTGTAATCAAGGTTACCTTGTAGAAAAGGATGTAAAGATATGGTTCAAATAGTGACCTTCAGACACTAGACAGAGAATCTCCAGAGCATCCAAACTTCTTAATTCTTCTAATCATGATGGTATTCTATGAATAGGCCCCACAACTTTTCAAACTGAAACTTTCTATCTTTAATGTTGTATCTAATTTCCTTCAAGCTTGAATTGGGCATTACATTATGTAACCACTGTTGAAAGGTCTCCTTCCAATCATGTCTTTAAATGTATTTATTAATTTGTACTATGAATATTTGCTACGTTATTGAAGATACTTTTTTGTGTCATTAATATAACTTTGATACTTTACATGTCTACTTTTGTGTACTGCATCATGTTTACTGGTTTGGACATTGCTGATTTTAAAAAGTTCTCATAAAAGTCACTATACCTTCCTGATGTAATCCACCAGTACTTACCAAGGTCAAACACTGTTCTGCTGCTTTGAAATTACTTTTTGGATTCCTAATATATCCTCCTCTGACTTTGCTCAGATCATCACCAATGTCTCACTGCACCAACACCTTGTGTGTTCTTTATTTTAAAGCACAATATGGGGCCCTAGTTTTATCATTCACTGGGATACTGGTTTAAGGACAGTTAAAGATAGCCAGTTCCAACAAAATAACTCTTATTTTCCTCAAAAAGATCTGAATTAATCATAAGATGAGTTAATTTCATTGCATAACTCTTTGAACCATGATTGAAGTCTTTAACCTATTTGCTGATTTGTGAAACACCAAAACAAGCATAAAATTATTATACGAGTTTCTCCTTTTTGCTTTGATTCTGATCCATTTAAAGTCCCATATACTATTTGCTGTATATGTCCTTCATCTATTTGATCTGTATTCTTAATTGTACAATGCAATTGGTTCTAATTTGGAACATGAGAACCTTCAGCTCCTTCTCAAACTGGACATCCTTCAGCAAACACACCGTGGTCTCAATAACTACTTAACTATGTTTAAAATGGGTGTTAAGCTTCAGGTGTGACTTGTTCAGATTGCTAATCTCATTTGTGAAGTATTGCAATATCTGCAGCAAAGACACTAGTTCAGAGGTTCTGAGCCAAAGGATTTGCAAGAGAATGGTATTAGCAGTAATAATTAAATACATCAAAGCTGCATTCACACATGACTACAATGAAATCAGGGATGAATGATTTCAGACAAGCTATTGGATTACAATAGTTGGGTTTGTTCTTCATGAATATTTAATGTCAAGAAAAGATTTGATTGAAATAGTTATGGGTTAGGGAGGGTAATGTGAGTCAGGGGCTCCTACAGTGCTCAAACAGGCCCTTTGACTCCCCCTGTCTATATTGACCATAAAACATCCATCTGTACTTGTTCCATTTTATCAGCAATTGGTCTGTAGACTTCTGCACCTTTGCAATTCAAGTACTTATCTAGATATTTAAATGTAGTGAGAGTCTCTGCCTCCCCCACTCTCTGTTCATCCATATTTCTCAGTGCCCTCCATAAATCTTCGTCCGTGAAGCCAAGCCAAAGAAAGACTATTTACTGTATAGATCCTGCTGCTATTTGATTTCCCAGAATGCATCATCTCACACTCGTTGAAATTCTTTTATCTGTCAATCACCACCTACCTTTCCATCTAAACTCTCGCCTCCTGCAGCTTTGACAACTTTCTTCCTTGTGTACAACATCATTCATTTTCATAACATCGACAAACTTTCTTATCATACCTCCTATTCACAAAGGAAAAGTACCAGCATCATCCCTGCAGTATAACACTAGTCGCTCACTTGTTTTTTTTTTAACTTTATTTATGATATTTGGGGAAAAAAGAATAGTGCAAACAAAATATAAACCCCATTATTACAAAAATGGATTAATAAAATAGATAATCTTAATCAATACACTAATCCCTCAATATAACCCACCCCAATCCCCCTTAAAAAAAACTATCCTATTTCTACAACTATTGGAGCTTGTACAAAGGTTAAAATATCTTAAAACAGCATATATAAAAATTAGTTCATGAGAATAATCAAAATAACATAATTAACATGTATTAAGACCCATATATTTTAAATATGGATCCCACATTTTAATAAAATGTAATTATCATGTAATCTGTTATTTCTTTTAATGAAATACAGGATTTTAATTCCTTATGCCACCTTAACATACTAATCTGCTTCATCTTTCCATGTTACTGCAATACATTTTCTCACAACAGCGAAAGTTAAATGAATAAAGGCAATCTGAAATTTATCTAAATGCAAACCTCTTAAATTTGTCAGAAACCCTAATAAAAACAATAAAGGATCAAGCAATAATTGAACGTTATACAACTATTCCAAAAATTGTCTAACTTTTAACCAAAAATTTTGCACTTTTTCACATAACCATACTGAATGTAAGAAAGTACCTTTTTGTTCCCCACACCGAAAACATGAATCTGAATCCCTAAAGCCATATGTTTTCAATTTCTTGGGTGTCAAATATAATTGATGTACAAAATAGTAATTAACCAAATTATACCTTACATTAATCAATTTGGTTACCACACATCTTCAATCATCCTCCAATATAGTAAGTTGTAATTCTTTTTCCCATTTATTTTTTATTCTAAACCATCAAGTTTTTCATCTTCTCCTGTAATAAACTATACATTTCTGAAATAAATCCTTTTTTCAAAGACTCTGTAATTAATTTCTCAAATCTAGGCAAATTAGAAAGTTTAATTTCTTTTCCTAAATTATCCTTTAAGAAAGCTTGCATTTGATAGGTTTGAATTTGTTGAAATTGAGTAAAAGAAAGAAAACTTCCTTTCTCAAAGTCCTCTATCCTTTTTTAATACCTTTTAAATCCCATTCCTTTAAATAATAACTATCCATGAAAAATGGTATGATCATATTTCTATATATAGGAATCAGACCAGAAATTTTACCCTTAGATCCAATTAAACAATCTCTTTTACACCAAATATCAATTAAATGTCGAAGTACTGGAACACTAAATTACTTCAAAAGACTTGGACTCCACCTATATAAAAATGAAGTTCAATCACTTTCCAAAAGTTGGCTTAGTTCTACTCTAACCCATATAGGAATTTGTTGCCTATCAAGCATTCTATTAATAAATTTCAATTGAGCTGCCTCATAATAGTTTTTGAAATTAGTTAACTGAAGACCTCCTAATGCATATTTCCAAGTTAATTTTTGCAATGAAACTCTAGATAATTTACACTTCCATAAAAATAAACAAACAGCCAAATTTAATTCCTTAAAAAAGATTTTGTTAAAGAACAAAGAATAGACTGAAAAAATATTGTATTCTAGGAAATACATTCATTTAAATGCAATTCACCCTTCCTATTAAAGTTAATGGTAAATCTTTCCACTTGTTCAAATTTGCTTTGATTTTTTTTAACAAAGGTATACAATTCAACTGATATAATTGATTATAATCCATATTTTTATGACTCCTAAATACTTTATCCTTTCAGACCAATGGAATTGAGTAATCTGCTTACACTCCAAATAATCGCCTTTTGAAACAGGTAATAAATTCACTCTTATCCCAATTCATTTTATAACCAGACATCTCTCCATAATATTGCAAACAAGTCTGCAAATGAACTAAAGATTGTTTAGGATCAGTTAGTCTCTCACTTCTGATCAGAGAAACATCTGTCTGTTACTGTATTACCATCTCCTTCCTCTCATGGGGCCAATTTTTGATCCAATTAGTCAGCTTCCCTTTGATTCCACATGCCTTAAACTTCTGGACCAATCTTTCATGTGAGACCTTGGCAATTGCCTTAACAAAGTCTATAGACACGATGCAAATAACATCTACTGCCCTGTTTTTATTACTTTCCTTTGTTACTTCTGAAGTGAAGACTGAATCAAATTAGTGAGACAGGATTTTCCTACATAAAATCTTGCTGACAATTATAATGGATTTGATGTTGAATGGCAGCTGGTCAATTAAGCAAGTTCTTCCTTGAGTGACATGTGCTCAGACTTTCTGGAGTCATAAGCACTTAAACCTCTTGGGAAGAGATGAGGTTAGTTGATTTTATGGATACAAAGTGATGATTTGAAGGAAGGCAAAGGGTAATCTACCATGTTGTGCTTTGGAGAAATGAAACTGAAACAGTGGTGATGTCATATCACATGATTTGAGAGAAGCATATAACTGAAGACAGAGAGGCATTTTTAAACCAGATTGAAGACATTACCCATCCTATGAAAAACGGGAGTAAAACAGTAGTGTCTGGAGAGAGAGGGAGATTTTATTCTGTATTGTATTATCCTTATCATAGTTGATACACAAAATAAGTGGCTTTAAATTAAGTAAGACTACTTCGCTCTTAAGAAAGAAATAATTGTGAATATTACAGTTCTGTAAACCTCTCAAGATGGGGGGGGGTGGGGCAGAACCTTGTGAAAACACTCATGAAGAATATCTTTCTGAAAAAAACTCCAAAGACTCGTGAGTTTAAAGAGATTTGAGGACATGTTGTTTAAAAGTGCTTCACAATTACTTCTGAACTGCAATTTAAAACTCTTCAAGCAGCACAAGATATTTGATGCTGAAGTTTAAAATTGATTTTTCAGACTAAAGTTTAAACTGTAATGGTTTGGATTTTAACACACATATCTACATTTGCACATGTGGAAATTAATTTTGAGTTAAGTCAGAAATGTTATTAATAGTGTGATTTTTAAAAATTATAATTTTGAATTTACCAGTGGTGAAATTTTCATTGTGGTTCCCTTGTTCATTACAAAATTTGTTAGTTTGTTACAAAATTGGGGCCTCTTCCGGGATTTAACTAAAATTGGAGATTAATGAGAACTTATTTGATTATTTTAAATTTTTTTGAAAGCCAATTAAAAGGCTTGTGTGTGTGGAAATGGCAGCAATGGGTTTTTAGTAACTTTTTGACATTGACATTTTTCTATCCTTAGGTCAGATTCTGCAGAATTTGCGCATGAAAATGCCTTAACCACCCCCCCCACCCCACCACCAGCTTAAGTTAAGGCCAAGTGGAACTTTCTTCTGAAATGAGTATGCTCACAAGGTGAGATTTGTACCCTAACAAGCTTTTTCAGAAGCTAATATAAAGTACCTAATTCAGTTAGAAAATAAATGGGGAAATAGTGCTAGAGGTAAATAAGAAAGAAAGCAAGAAAAGGAAGCACCTTCTGGACCATTGTGCACTATTGTAAGAAACCTGATCACATCGTAGCAAACTGTTTTTCCTTAAAAGGGGAGGAAAAAAAGCAGGAAACTGTGCCAGATACTTGTATTCAAAGAAATGAAACACATGGAAGTTTCTTTAAAAAAAGATCTGCTGGTAAAATTGAGAAGGAATTTGAATATTTTGGGTCCAAGTGTAAGGTTTAATTACAGCAAGGATCACCATAAGTAACAGTAAAAATAATCAGATACTGGGGCAGCTTAATCACTTGTGTTAGACAGTGTTTTGAAGTTTAGTGACAAGACTGCCATGTGTGAAACGAATTTGATCAAGATGTGGGGCATGATTTGGAGCAATACCTTTAGACAAAATAACCTTGAAATCAGAATTAGTTAATGGGGATCAGATCAAGCTTACCAGTAGATGGTATTTTGTTGTTATTGGGAAATTATTTGAAAGAGGATAAAGTTCTTCCTGCGGTGAAGTTAACAGATAACCAGTCAATGATGAAACAGAGACAGATTTAGATATGCAGTAATGAGGGTGATGGTAAAACAAAAGCATGCCAGTGAAAACAGTGATGTACCAAATGATTTAATAGGGTGGGAAGCCTGTGTCAGTCCACAGCAGCTGCAAAAGGATTTGTCTTTATCCAGAGCAAAGTTAATAGAAAGTCAGAATGAAGATGCTGATTTAATTGAAGTCAGAGATAAAGCACTCTTTGATGAGGAAAAACAGATTCCTGTTTTTAGAGAACTATTTTCTAAAGTAATTGTGGATTGTGTTGGTCCATTGCCAAAAAGAAAGACTGGAGATTGATATTTGTTGACTATTATGTGTATAGTTTCCAGAAACAATATCATTTAGGAATATTAAAGCCAAAACTGTGTCTGGGGCTCTAGTAACATTTTTCAGTTCATTTTGTTTACCTAAAAAAAACCAATCTGATCAGGGAAGTATCTTTGTCAGGTGTATTTCATCAGTCAGTTTATAAATTGGGAGCTAAACCAATTATATCATCTGCATATCATCAAGAACCTCGAAACTTTGGAGAGGTTCCATTCGACTTTAAAAACTATGATGAGGACTTATTGTGAGAATGACAAGCAGTGGGATGAAGGTGTTCATTTACTTTTGTTTTCAGTAAGAGGATCAGTACAAGAATGGTTGGGTTTTAGTTCTTTTGAATTGGTATTAAGACGTGAAGTTAGGGGACCTTTAATGTTCTTGAAAGAACAGTGAGTTAATGAGGAAGTGCAGTTGAATTTGTTGGCTTGTGTTTCAAAGTGTACAGATCGTTTACAGCAATTAGGTTAATTACCTGAGGAGAATTTAAAAACCGCTTAAGATAAATATGAAGGTTTGGTACGACCGGAAATTTCGACAGAGAATTTTTAAACTACTGATAAAGTGTTTATTCTTTTTCCAACAATTTCTAATCCTCTTAGAGCAAAAATTTGAGGACCTTCTGAAATAGAATCTAAGGTAAATTAAGTTAATAATGTGGTTAAAGCACTTGATAGGAGACTTAAAACACAGAATTGCCATGTCATCAAGTTAAAACCTTTATTTTGAGAATTTGGATGTTAGCCAGAAGCAGCTTTGGCTGTGGAGAAAACTGAGGAGGTTATGGATCATGAAACCATACAAGCTGATTCTTGTGAGAGTCATTTTAAATACAATATTGTTCCAGTTTATTTGTCTAATTCAAGTATTTTGGAAAATTTAGATAAGAAGTTTGCTGATTTGAAACCTCAGGAAAAGGAACAAATGAAACAGCTGATTTTAAAATTTTAGGACTTGTTTCCAGATGTACCACAGAGAACTTCAATAGCTTACGATTTTGGAAGTGAGTGATAGTACAGATTCTATCACCAATGTGTATATGTACATATGTACAGATGGTAGTGTAGGATGGCTGTGATTGGCTGAGAGTGTAGCCACACCTACTGGCAGGACTTAAAGGATTGCTCCTAGCCAGACCAGGTCATTCTGGACTGGTCGACCTACATGTGATATGCTCCAGTCTTTTAGTTAATAAAACCCTTGGTTTGGATCAACAAGTCTTTTGTTCTTTCGACGCACATTACAAAGTGCAAGGCCTATCAAACAGCACCCATATAGAATGATGTTGAAAAGATAAATGGGTAGATTAAGAAATTGAATACATGTTAAAGAATGATATTATTAGATGTTCTACTTTAGATTGGAGTCACCTTGTTTCTCGGTACCTAAATCAGATGGGACAGTTAGATTTTGCATTGATTATAGAATAGTTAATGCAGTAACAAAAAAAGATGCTTATCCTATCCATGGGATGGATGATCGCGTGGATAAGATTGGAAAATCTAAATTTCTTACAATTATAGATTTATTAAAAGGTTGCTGTTGTGTTCCCTTAATGGAAAGAGGAATGGAAATTTCAGCCTTTGTAATCCCATCGGTTTTATATTAATACAATGTTTTACCATTTGAAATGAAGAATGGTCTAGGAACATTTCAGAGGATGATGAATTCTGTAACTCAAGATTTAAAATATACAGATGCTTACATTGATAACTTGGTTACAGGAAATGACACAGGAAGAACATTTCTCTGTGTTAGAGAAATTGTTTGATAATCTTTTGAAAGTCAATCTTGCTGTTAATTTAGCTAAGAGTGAATTTTATCATGCTCTGGTGACTTACCCTAGTTAAGTTGTTGACTAAGTTGTTTAACCTGTTCAGGTTAAAGTTTGAATAATTTCTGAATTTCCTCTACCCACAGGTAAGAAAGCTGTGAGGTGATTTTTTTTTAGGAATGGTAGAGTATTATAGGAAGTTCAGTAAAAACTTTGACATTGCTCTTCCCCTGACAAAGATTTTGAAGAGGAATAAAAAGTTTATTTGGACAGCCATATGTCAGGAAGCATTTGACAAACTGAAAGACATATGTCACAAACCTGTACTTGCATCAATTGATTTTGAGAAGCCAATTACTTTCAAAGGGCGTATACCGACACAAGAAGCGAATGTGTTTGGATTACACACAGATGATCAATCAATACATGGAATTGGATGCTTACCCCTTGGCAAGGATTGAGGAAATGGTGAACTGGCAAAATATAGTGTGTTCTCTACCTTTGACCTGAAAAGTGCCTACCACCAAGTGTCACTGAAGAAGTCAGATAAGAAGTATACAACATTTGAACCCAATGTACATTTGTACTAATTTTGTAGGATTCCATTTGGAGTCATGAATGGAGTAGCAACCTTCCAGTAAGCTATGGACAAGTGAGTTGGAGAAGAAAAACTACAAGGTGCCTTTCCTTATCACTATTGCTAGATATACACAAGAGGGACATGATCAAAATGTAAAGAAATTCCTACGAGACCATCAGTCAGAGCCACCTAACACAATGATTCAAAGACTGTGGAGTCTGCGAATTCCTTTAATGTCCCTGGATCCTGTGTGGGGAATAGTATCATTCAGCCAGATCCTGAGAGACTTTGCCCACTGCAAGAGATTCGTCCACCAGAAAAATTGCAATCCATAAAAAGGACACTTGGGACATTTGCTTATTATGCCAAATGGATTGATGGGTTTTCCAACAAGATTCAACTGATGGTAAAAACAGAAGTTTTCAATAGAGGAAAAGGCCCTGAACACCTTTAACTTACTAAAGAGAGAGCTGGAGGAAGCCACCGTATGCTCGGTGGATGAATACTTATCCTTTGAGGTTGAGTGTGATGCATCTGATGTGTCTATTTCTGCTGTCCTTAACCAAGGAGGATAGCCTGTTGCATTCATGTCAAAGATATAACAAGGAAGTGAATTGCACGACCACATTGTAGAGAAAGAAGCGACTGCCATCACTGAGGCAGTATGCAAATGGAGCCACTACCTGGCACGGCGCCACTTCAGCTTGGTTACTGATCAGAGGTCAGTGGCCTTTGTTTGACAGTAAATGGCATACAAAGATAATGCAAAAATTCAAGAATAGAAGCTGGAATGTACAGAAAGCCTTCGATAAAGTCCCACACAGGAGGCTAGCTTGCAAAATCAAGGAGCATGGTATCGGGGGTAGCGTGCTGTCATGGATAGATAATTGGTTGAGAAATGGGAAACAAAGGGTTGGGATAAATGGGTCATTTTCTGGATGGCAGGATGTGGGTCCCGCAGGGGTCGGTTTTGGGCCCTCAGTTGTTTTATCATTTATGTAAATGATTTGGATGAGGGGATAAATAACTACATATGCGAATTTGCAGATGACACTAAACTGGGTGGGAGTGTAAAGAGCGAGGAGGATGTCAGGAAATTTGACATTTTTACCAAATATCCATTTGAAGGATGAGGGGAGATATGATTGAGGTATTTAGGATTATCAAAGGGCTTGACAGGGTGAAATCGGACCACGTGTTCCCAATGATGGGTGAGACTAGGACTAGGGGGCATAGTTTCAGAATACAGGGAAGGCCATTTAAGACATAAATGAGGAGAAATTTATTTTACCCAGAGAGTTGTGGGTCTGTGGAAATCATTGCCACAGAGGATAGTTGGGGCAGATTCATTGGATAGATTTAAGAGAGTGTTGGATAAGGCTCTTGTGGGCAGGGGAGTTGAGGGTTATGGGGATAAGGCTGGGTTTGGTTATTGAAAGGGAAAGATCAGCCATGATCCAATAAATGGTGGTGCTGGCTCGAAGGGCCAATTGGCCTACTCTAGCACCTATTGTCTATTGTGTTTAGTTACACAATGAAGTACCATCCTAGGAAAGAGAACGTGGCCCCTGATGCATTTAGTCAGGGGTACACTTGTTTACCCCTGACTTGCACTCACTGACATTCACATGGACTTTATCATTCAGGAATAACTTGGCTGCTGCATTTTATTAAGGCAAAGAATCTCCCTCTTCTATAGAGGATGTCAAGAAGATGTATGCTTCATGCTGGGATTTGCTGAACTAAAGCCTCTGTTCCACCACCCACCAGGAAGGACTCTTATCAAAGCAACAAAACTTATGGAACGGCTTAGTATTGATTTCAAGCGACCCCTGCCTACAGCTTCACATAACCCATATCTACTTACAGTAGTTGGTGAATACTCGCATTTCCCCTTTGCTTTTCCATGTCTCAATATGCATACTACAACGGTGATCAAATGCCTTGATCTGCTATTTATGTAATTTATGCGGAATGCCAAATGACATACTCTGATCGAGGCACCACCTTCATATCTAAGGATTTGAAAGATTCTCTCTCCCAGAAGGGGGTTGCCACAAGTCATACCACCTCATACCACCCAATCAGGAATGGACAGGTAGAGAGGTTCAATGGCATCATATGGAAGGTAGTCCATTTGGCCCTTAGATCACGTAACTTGCCCGAGAAGCATTGGGAACTGGTGCTTCCTGAGGTACTACATTCCCAAAGATCACTGTTGTGTACAGCAACAAATGCTACATGCCATGAACAGTTTTTTGCATTCCCACACTGTTCATCCCATAGGAATTTACTGCCATCCTGGCTAATGACCTCTGGACCCATACTACTAAGAAGGTTTGTGAGGAGTAACAAGGATGAACCACTTGTAGATCAAGTTGAACTCTTTGACAGTAATCCAGCATGTGCAAACATCAGGTACCCAAATGGATGGGAGTCTACTGTGTCTGTTTGTGACTTTGCACCTTGACCTGAAGCCCAGGCAATCTCCACATCTCCTATTGTGGAACAAGATGAAATCAATCTGGTGTACCAATACTGGAGGAGGAGGAATATATGACATGTCTTAGTGCGGAGGATGATGAAACAGTGACTCTATGAGAACTAAGGAGATCCAATCAGGTACCAAAACCTTCCAATCAATATGGATGGGAGTAGTCCCCCATGAAAGGTTGCTTGATACTGCTAGTGATTTTTTTAGGAGGGAAGAATGTGATATTACAAAATTATTCTTTAATTGTTAACAAGCTTGCATTTTATATTTGGTTAATCCTGGTTGCCACTGCTCCTCAGATCACCTGATCTCTCTTACTCCAATCAGCTAGCTGCTGCCTTGCCCTTTTTTAAAAAATTCTAACTGCTGCTGTACTATGAGCTTTATTTTCAATGTATTTAGATTGTAAACTGTTTAGAAGAATTAGTTTAAATCCACTTATGTGGAATGTTTTTATGAGCCAAGTAGTTTTTTCTCATTTTCAGACAGTAACTGTGCAATTAAGTAGAGTAAAGCATGGAAAGCAGCTGCCAAGTTTTTCATTCTCACAACATATCAATACATTAAATAAATCTTTCAACAAAATTAGAATAGTTCTTATTAACTGAGTGATTGTCTCTCATTAATTAGTTTAGTCCAAATTTGATGTGGAGTCCAATTGCATCAACCTCACACACTTCCTAGCACCTTGAGCGTAATTGTTGAACTAAGCATCTTGGAGTCAGTTTGCAGTCACAGATTCCAACCCCATGAAACAGACCACAGGCTCAGCTTGTCTGTGGTGAACTAACATCTCCTCTTTCTTTAGTCCAACTTTGTTTGGCAGCTTGCTCCATATGCCCACCACCCCCTGAGTGAAAAATTGGTTCTTGATCTTTCCTCTAAATCCTGCCTGCCCTCTCATTTTAGATTCTCCAAATATAGGAAACTGTCACTCTTCATTTTATCTATGCGCCTCATGATTTTGAACCATCTTAAGGTCCTATCTCAGCCTCCTAGGTTCCAAGGAAACCAATCTCGGGGTTTCCATTCTCTCATGACAACCTAACTCTCCTACTCCTGGCAACAACTTTATATCTTTATAGCTTTATAACTTTATAGCTAGATGACCAGAATTGCACACTATTACAAGTGTATTCAATGCCCTGACTGATGAAGGCAAGCATCCCAAATGCTCTTTACTCTACCCACCTATGCTGTCATCTTTAAAGAGTGATGTACCTGCACCCCTTGCTCCCTCCACTCAATACTTATTTTAGGGCTGTGCTTTCAACTTGCCATTTGAGAATAAAGTAAAGATGGAAATCATCTGCCAATTCAATGAGATCCCCAATTTTTATTTCCCTAGATGTCAATGAAGATAAAAATAATTTGGTTTCAAAAGTAGATAGAATATAGATAAGTACAGTACAGGAATCTTCAACCCACCATGATGAGAAATTAAATTAATCCCATTTGACCATATGGTCCACATTCCTTGTCTGTTCATGTGTCTGTTTAAATACCTCTGCACTTGGCGACCATATTTGCCTTTATGAATTTCAAGCGTCTTCCGTTCTCAGTAAAATGTCTTGCCTCTAAAATCTCCTTTAAAATTTTCTGTTGTACCATACTCTAAATCCTTGCCTTCTAGTATTTGTCATTTCCACCCTGGGGGGAAAGCAATGAATATCGACTTCATTGATTGTAAAGTTTACACATTTGCAATATATTATTAAAATATAATTGGGATTTAATTATTGTGCCTTTCATAGAGTTGATAGAATTATCAGTATCTTCAGCAGTCATACTAATTTCATGTGATCAGTAAGGGTTAAGTTTTTGCACAGAGTTGTGGGTGCCTGGAATGCTTTGCCAGGGGTGGCAGTGGAGGCTAAAATTATGGGGGCATTTGAGAGACTTTGTGGATGAAAGAAAAATATTACAAGGTGGGAAGGGTTCCAAGCTTGGTTGAGCAGCAGGAGGTTGACAAAGTCCTAAAGGTAAGACACTAGCATAATGGTCAAGTGAGGTGTGTAGGGTAAATGCAGTGAGGGTGAGGCAGTGAGGTGCAAAAGCAGACCAGGAAGAGTGAAGGCAGTGATGTAGACATGCATACTGAGTAGAATGAAGATCTGAAGGGAAGATGCTTGCTGATATTCAAGCTGTCAGTGTTGGGTGAAGGCCCAATGGAGCATGTGGGGTGAACTAGTCACAGGGATGAAAAGTGTGCTCGGTAACAAACCATGTGCTGCAGTAATGTGCCAGTGGATGGAGCAAGATGGGCATTAATAAGATCTGCAGGGAACAAAACGACACAGATATATGTTGACAAGCACCTGGACAGGCACCGTGTGAGGTGAGGGCACATGGTGCACCAAAGGCTTGCACAATGTTTCACCCAGAGAAGAGGATATGTGGGTACTTTAGAAATTGTTCAAGAAATGTTAGGGTCTGCAGGCTGCCCAGGCAATGCCGCTGGATTGGCTGAGCTGCAGTAAATTCACAAAAACCAGAGAAATCATGCCAGCATAATGTTCAGGTGGACCATATGGGTTGCAATTGTTATAGGGATGAACAGAGTGTTGGGCAACAAACCAATTATATGCAACAGCAATGGGCCTCCGCAAGGAGCAGAGTGCTTGTTAGTGCCCCTGTGATGTTTCTTCTATTGTAGTAAAGAAATTTGGGTTATTTTATAACAACTGTACTTTATTAGCTACAATGCATACGACCTTGTGGCAGCATCCATTTTGATTCTACTCCTAGATTCAACAATCATTTGCACTCTATCATTACATCCCCTTTCCTTGAGATGTTTAATCTAACAACATGACATGCCAATACAGCATTCTTTCAAAGTTCACCACAAACATTTTTAGTGTGCCATTCTTTTATTTCTTTGAGAGATTGTCTCTTGGGTGCTTTGATAACATGTATGAATCTTCTTTACTCAGGTGCTTGTGTCAGTTCTGCTGGTCCATCACAGTCTAGCATTGGTGGTGCTGTACAACCTCTATTGCTGCACAGGTTGGATCTTGTGCATTTGTTTGTTCCTGCAGTATCTCTTGTGTTTTCAGCAGGCTCTTTCGATTCCTCCTCTGATTTTGACCCTTCTCTATTCTGACTGTGTAGGATCTTGAATTTACTTACTCCCGAACAGTAACCTTTTTGTCCCAAGTGTTGGAATCTCTGAATCTCACTGTGTCATGTTGTGCCAGTGGCCCTAAGCTTCTTGCTTACCTGTCATGACTTGCTTTTTGTCTCCATTGCAGACATTTTTGTTTCTGTTCGATATCTTTGACATTTTTGTTTGGGTTTGTAAACTAGGGAATTATGGTGTGTAGTCTACATCCCATCAGAAGCTCAGTGAGTGACATACCATGTTCAAGTGGTGAAGCTCTGTAACTCAACAGAGCTACATATGGATCTGAGCCATTTTTTTGTGCTTTCTTGAGCAACTGTTTAACTATATGAACTCCTTTCTCTACTGTTTGACTGTGGATGCAGAGGACTTGAAGTCACGTGTTGGAAATCATACTCTTCTGCAAAGTTCTGGAATTCTCTACAGCTGTTGTATGGTCTATTGTCAGTGTCGACAATCTGAGGAATTCTATGTCTTACAAAGGTTAGTTTCACATATTTGATCAGACAAGCACCAGACATGTTAGGAAGCAGTGCAATAACCAGCAAGTAATTATTTACATCCATGTGGAACAGATCAGTCCCAACGTTCTTCCATGGTTCTTCTGCTAAGTCAGTTATGACATTGGGTTCATTTGCGTGAGGTTTCAAAAAGGTCTTACAACTGGAAACTATTCCTGTCAATGTCAGCATTTATCCCTGGCCAATAAACAGCAGTTCTAGCCCTCTTGCATTTTTTATTCCAAGGTGCCCCTCATGCACCCTTTCCAGCATCTCTTGACGCAGTGATTGAGGAATGACAATTCTGCTCTGTCTGAGTAGAAACCCATTGATAATATTCAACTCAGCTCTGATGTTGTAGTATCTGACCATCCTTCGTTCAGATTTTTGATGACCACATGTAGAACTGTCTTTTTCTGTTTCAGCTGTGATCTGCTTAGATTTTTTGACAGATATGGGAAGAGATTTACATCTGTCTCTGTGGAACTCTCATTGTGGGCTTCAATCTTCTTCATTGCCCTGGATAACACATCAGCCAACACAATAATTTTCCCTGGTGTGTACACCAATTCAAAGTCATAACATTGTAGCTTCATCAGTCTTTGGATTTGTGGTGACATTTCACTGATATTTTTCTTGATTATTGCAATTAATCCCTTGAGGTCTTTCTCTGCCATGAATTTTGGTAGACCATACACTTAACTATGGAATTTCTTGAGACCATAAACCAGAACTAGACAGTCTTTCTCTATATGCACATATTGACATTTTAATGTTGTTATTGTCTTTAATATGTATGCTGTTGACCTCCAATCTTCACCCTCAGCCTAAAGTAGTACGGCATCAATTCCATAATTTGAAGCCTCTTTCGATATTTTCATCCTTCAGGATGCATCAAAGAGCGTCAAAAGCCCTGGTTCTGTAGTTAGAATGGTCTTCAGTTGTCCCCATTCTTCCTCATGGTTGGCTGTCTGCTTCACATTTGTCCTGTAACAACTTCCTTAGGTACATTGTTTTGGAAGACCGGTTTGGTATGAATTTACAATGAAATTGATAATTCCCAGCATTCTAAATACATTTTTTGTCAGTGGGTCTAAGCTTCTCTAAAATTGCTTTCACTTTGCTCTTGTCTGGCTCTATACATGCTTCTGAGAGTTTATCTCTCAGGAAAGTGATTTCCTTCACACCAAACTGACATTTTCTTTTTAACTTTAATCCCTACTTCTGAATGCATTGTAGCACTTTGAAAGCCTCTCGTTGTATTGTCCTCAAGTGAATCCCCACAGGATCATATCATCCATGTACACGCATTCCCCATTTATGCTGGGATTTGCTCCATTGTTTTCTGGAACACTTCTGGAGCTGAGGAAATTCTAAAAGGCATCCTCAGTCAGGAGTATCAGCCAAACAGTGTATTAAATGTACAGTATCTTGTGCCATCATCATGCAGTTTTATTTGCCAGAAGTCTGGGATGCATCCAATTTAGTGAAAAACTTTGCACCGGCCATCTCACTTGTAATTTCATCCCTGGTTGGAATCTGATAATGTCCCCCTTTATATTGGTATTCACGCCTTTTGGGTCCATGCATACAAAGTAGGTCACCATTCTTCTTGACACACACCATTGAATTCACCCATTCTGTGGGCTCTTCCACTTTCTTTATGACCCCTCGTGCCATGATTCAGTCGAGTTCCTGCTTGAGCTTTTCTTTTATTGGTGCTGGAACCTACCTCGAGCCATGCACTACTGGCTGTGCATCCTCCTTTAACTGTATCATATTGGTGAATGGTACAACTCCAGACCCCTTGAAGATGTCTGGAGATTGATCCAGTATTTCCTCTATGCTGTTCTATGCATTGTCTCTGTTAATGTGGAACACCCTCTTGACTAGGCCTAAGTTTTCACATGCTTTGTCACTGAGCAGTGATTCATGTCCATCTGGGACTACTGTGAACCTGAGGTGGTATACCTTTTGTGTCGATGCTCTGTCCATTGTTGGCTTTGGATGGATGCATGGCTTTATCTTCATTCCCCTGATGTCACGCTCACAGATCAAATTGACCTTTGCCCCTGTGTCCAGCATGAAATGAATATTTGTTCCATTTGTATGCGATGACACAGTTTACTTATCCTGCTCAACACTTGGCTGTTCAGTGTCTGTCGGTTTATAATCTTTCTGCACTACCATGCCCATGAAGAGTGTATCACTGAGAGCAGTTTCTTTTTATAGTGTGTACACTTTCACTTGTGTTTTGTTTCACCTTGGAAAAACATTGCTTTGTGTAATGATTCTACTCTTGCACTTACTACAGACTTCTCCATAGGCTGGGCATTGTTTATAATTGAAGGTCTCTCCACCTTTTTGTTGTTTCCTATATTTTGTTTTTTGTTTGTGTCTGTGTGTATAGATACTGTAACTATGACTTTGCCTTCATTTTCACTGGCTTTTACACTATCACGGAATTATTTTTTTGAGTGCTGCAGAGCTAGTTCACGGGCATGGCATATCTTCACAGCTCCAGCTAAGGTAAGCTCTGTCCCTTGCAGCAACCTCTCTCTCACTTTCTTGTCACTATTCTGAGCACAGTTTGATCAGGGATCGTTGAATCTTGCAGTAATCCAAAGTTGATTGATCTTGCTTTTAGTTTTAAATCCATTTTTTAAAAAGTATCAAAGCTTCAGCTGCATGCATGAGCACAACTCATAACTCTCGAACGTTTCATTTTTTTTTGTTCGTGAACTGTGTTCATCATACACCTCTAATTTTGTCAAATTTGCCCTGGTCTTCGGGCCTCAATGAAAATGAACGTGTTGAAACCTCTAGTGCTTGAGATCCCACCAATTTAAGTAGCAGGGAAATATTCCATGCATCAGGTTTTCAATCAAGTCCAAAGTCTTGCAGGTACTGCATAAATTATTGTTTGAACAACCTCCACTCCTGGTCAACATTTACAGCCTAATTTACAGCAATCTCATTCTGCAAAACCTGTTTTTTTTTTCACTCCTGGTACCTTGATTTTTCTTTTATTGTAATAAAGAGACGTGGGTTCTTTTATAACAACTATACTTTATTAGCTACAGTACTCATGACCTCGTGGAGGCATGCATTTTGAATCTACTCCTAACTGCAACTGAATTTGTAGAACTCCCTACTGTCTACAGTTGATATATTCAGAAGGGAGATGGATTCAGAAGGGAGATGGATTCAGAAGGGAGTTGGCTAAAGGGATCAAGGTTTATGGAGAGAAACCAAGAAGAGCGTACTGAATTTTTATGATCAGACACAATTGTATTGAATGATGGCACAATGTCGAAGTGCTTCTCCTCTTTCTATTGTTTGCTGTGTTTTCATGGTTGAGTCCATGTAAATTTTTTTATTTTCAGGTTGGAATTTGATTCTACTGTTCATCAGGTCAAATTGCATTACTCTGGAATGTTTACCAGGTGAAACACAGCCATTCCTGGCACTAGAGCTAACAGGCTTGATGTTCGAGCTCATTGTGCAGAATGAAGGCAGTGAGGTCCTCATATGCACTGCGTGGGGTGAAGTCAGTGAGGTGCTGGTTGGCATACAGCAGAATAAAGCTCAATCGAACCTTGAAGGATGACTCCAGCCTAATGGACAAGTGGAGACATCAGATAATCTGGTGGATTGATCTCAGATTCAACACTCCTTTATGGAGGAAACATGCAGTTATGGCTCATCAGTTCCAAATGTGAGATTTTAATTTCTCAGAATTAGGCTGCATAGAAGCTAAAGGAGTTAACATGCCATTTGACAATGAACCAGTCAATCCCCTGACAAAGACTAGGCTGATCTCTTGATGGGACTCTGAGACGGTCGATACTCTGACATCATTGTCCAGAGATCAGTTGGTTGTCATCGCCAGTTCTCTGACAAAGATCCACCTTGTTTGGAAAAGAGTAGGGGCTATAGTTCAGGAAGCCATTCAGGAGTGGGGAAAGAGAAACCTCGTAGTAACAAGAGAAAATATTGTTGGGAAATAGACAAAGTTCTCTGCGACAGAGATAGAGCATCCCAAAGGCTGTGCTGCTTGCCTGGTGCCTGGATTTGGGAAATCTTATCTGAACAGCAGAGGAATTTTCAGTGGGAGGGGAAAGAGGGAGTTCACCAGGTTGATTCCAAAGATGAGCGGGTTAGGCTATGAGGATATTGAGTCATCTGGGGCTGCATTTACTTGAATTTAGAAGAATGAGAAGTGTGTAAAATTATGAAAGGCATAGATAAGTTAGTTGTTCCTATTGGTGGGGGAGACTAGAACTAAGGATGTTGCCTCAATATCCAGGGTAGTAGATTTAGGATGGAGATGAAGAGGCACTGCTTTTCTCAGGGGTGGTACCCATTGAGGCCACCTCAGTAAATATTTTTAAGGCAAAGTTGGATAGATTTTTTACAATGTTGGGGAATTGAGGGATATGTGGAAAAGGCAGGTAAGTGGAGATGAACCATAATCAGATTAGCCATGATCTCATCGAATGGCAGAACAGGCTCAAAGGGCCAGATGACCTACTCCTGCTCCTATTTCTTATGTCCTAATCACTAACAAAAGCTCAGCTGATATTCTGGCAAACTTCTACCTGGTCCCCTATCAATATTCCTGTCTGTTCCCTGACAGAGAGGGAATTAAAAGAAAACACACGATCTAATGATGAAGTGTCTGAATCCCTGACAAAGGTCCCGTCAGTCCCTTAACAATGAGGTAGACAACACCCTGATAAACATTTTGCTGGCACCTTGGCAAAGAACCAGCCTATCCCACTTCGGAATAAAGTAATACCCTTATCCACCCCAGCTCTTTGAAGGATCTTCAAGTAGAAACATTTACACTTTGTTTTTTAAAAATTGCTCATATGCTCCATTTCATTAGAGAAAGTTGTATGCTCACATGAAATGCTTTAGTTAATAGTTCTATTAAATGATGGGAATATTTTAAAAAGGGCTGTATGACTTGAGAGAGTAATAGAAAACCAGAGAAGGGGTCGAGTGAAGTAACAGATTTGTTGCCTGGTATTTCTAAATAACAACCTGTCGTGCATCTGTTACGGCATATTGAAGGAATCCATCACTCAGACATTCAGCTCCCTGCATCTTAGTAGCTATTTTATTATATTCATGAGCAATGTGACAATTTAGAATTTACTATTTTGAATTTTGTCACAGATGCTAGAAGTTTGGGTATAATGTTTAGGCAACTGTAAAAAGCTGAATGTTTAAGGATTGCTTAAAAAATGTGCTAAATGTGCAGCATATTGACTTAAGGCAGTGATGAGGAGATCAAAGTATGGAAAATGAGAGACTTGAAAAGAGCTTTATAGATTCAAGGAAGTTTGTTCAGTGCTCTTGTGATAGGTATTTGGTACATGAGGTCAGAGGATGCTGAAGATGTCCAATGAATATTACATTATTCCAAACATATTGGCCATATTGACCTACAAAAAATAATGAAAGAGGATGTATTTAGTTTGAAAATTGAAAAAAGGTCAATCAATAGAGAGACGACAGCCTAAAATTGTAGTGAATCATTATGGCAGAATTGGTTATTGGCACTTAATGGAAGGAAGGGGAAACCAGCCAGCCATCTAACTGATCTGGTAGGTATCATGTTATGCTTCTTTCAAATCCCATTTTCACATTACAATTTATTCCAATTGTTTAAATGTTATGTAAAGCAATATCAGGAAATGCCCACACCAATAAATGTTACTGTTGAATCTTTAGACACACCCAATGAAATGGACCAGTTATTTTTCTTTATTCATCTATAACTGAGTTGGGACCTTTCTTGTTTCTGAAGATCTAGGTTCAAATCCCATTTCAAATGTGAACACAATACTCTTGGTGAAAATGCAAGTGCAGGATTGAGTAAGTGCTGCACTCAACTTAATGAGGGTGTATTGAATATAAGACTCCAAATGATCGTGACACCTGGCTCTATAAAATGTCCACAGGCATGACTGTGAAGAGAAGGTGAGTTGTTATTCAATATTTTTGGGTCAATGTTACTAAATGTACATAGAAAATTTGATATTGTTGTTTTGGACAACTGACCTACCCCTCCCCTCCCACCCTAATTTTCTAGCCAGCTGCTCATTTGTCATCAAGCTAGGAAGAGCCTGAGACTCTAAATATAGATTAAATATAATCTTGTGTTGCTGGTGCTTGAATGTTGATATCCACAAGTTGGGAGCTCAAGGGAAATTAATTTGGAATGGGAATAATTTGCATGCCTTCGATCTCTTTTTCAGGCACAAACACAAATTATTTATTCACTTATTGATGTAGTGCAGCACAAAACTTTTTATTGCGTTTTTGTTTCCTCATTCCCAATTCCCCGAATTTCATTATTTATGTCACTTTCTCACTTAATTGTCCAACTAATGCAATTTCTATGATCACCATATTTCTTTTATTCTGCCTCTTCCCCCATTTCCTTTCTCTTCTTGCCGGCACCTTTACTCTTCCACGTGTTCCTTATTCTCCCTTTAGATATTGTATGGCAAATCCTTCATGACAAATAATCCCTGCTGTTTCAATAACATTTTTGGACAGCCCAGTGACAAAGCTGAGTAATATGCCCACCAGTCGAAAAGATGAACCAGCTGGCACCTTCATTGAAGCAAATACAGAAATACATTCAGACAACCATAACTGCCTAAGGTTTATGGAGCATAAAAGTACAAAACAGAATGGCTTCTTCAGTTATGTGATTTTTAATAAAAAAATAATGAAAATTGATTCTATCATTATATGCTAAATAAATGCAAAATTAATGTTATGTTATAAAATGAAGTTTTACTAGATTGTCTTTTTCTGCTTTAAATTTTATCAGACAATGTTCACACCACCTCTGGAGAAAGAGATTACGTGCATTCAAGGATTATCATCAGATGGCTTTAAACAACAGGAAAGGAAATTTGATGAAACAATTCTCTTCCCTTTGCATTTTTAATTCATGCTCGATGGGCCAGATGGTTTACTTCTCCAATTTCTCACATTGCTACTTGATTCCTTGTGTGAAATACAAGTACTTAATGCAGAATGAAATGGGAGATTATGGTCAATTTCTGCAATAACCCCATCTAATTTGCAATACAGAATACATCTGGCTGGAATGAGAAACATCATTTTCAATCTTAGCCGGCGTTTCTACTGCCTTTTCAGAGCCACCTCTTTATCAATGTTCATCCTCTATCTCTTCCCGACACTCCCCTTTTCGCCAAGACATTTACACCATCATTTCCTTGTTAAGTACAGGAGCAAAGTACTCGTTACAAGCATGGAACATTTTTCTTCCTATGCAATTACATCTATTCTTTTTCTGTTCACTTACTATTGATGTAGCTGCATTCACTTCTATAATGGCTGCCAATCTAGACACATATTCTCACTTTGCCCTTCTTGCTTCTTTTAACTTCACCTCTGGGCTTTCTATTTTCAGCCTGATCCCTCTGCATTTCTCTTGTTATCACTTTTGGTGTCAAAATAATTCTGGTTGTGTTTGCATCAATTTTTGACCTAGTGGAAATGTAACAAGACTGGAATTATACCCCTGACTGTGAGACCTCAATCCTTCACTTCCCCATATGTTTGGTCACAGTTTTATTTGAAAAAGATTGGTAAAGGATAGATGGTGAAGTGGAATTAAATGATAGAATGGGCCTATGGAAAGTTTGTTCCTAATAATTCAATAACTTTGGAAATGGATGTGAAACCCATGAAGATCAAAATAATAATAACAAAGGGTGCAAACTACCATTACCTAGTTCCTCCTGGCATGGTGTGAATATCCTAAACAAAATTTATTTTCCAAGTTATTGAAATTCTTCAGTTGCCTATTAATGCTAACATACCTATATGAGCATAAACTCTACAATTTAATGTTTTTACATGGTAGGAAAATGGCAAAAATATCACTATTTTGAAAAATGGGTGAATAATTATAAACTGACAGGTAATGGGAATAAGCACTGCATCCCTTACATTCCAAAACGTTATCTTTGTGTTAATTGCAACACTTACTGTAGTTTAACTCAAATGATAGGAGAGAGAATACCACTCAGAGTTTCCAGTGACAGCAAGTGTAGGCTTACTCTCTATAATTATTTTTAATGTCTGTCATATAATCAAATTATATGTTAATTCTGTGCAATTTAAGTGACACAGTTTTGAAGAGGACAGTGCAGCACTCTATGAAGAGTCGATGTGAATTTCTTCCACATGGTTGTAAGGTGTTCAGCAGGTGTTCACAAACAGCAGCTAAGCTTTGAGACAATCTGTCTCAGGCATATAGGCAGTAGCCTGGAATAACATGTGCCTGAGATCATCCCATACCCAAGCTACTATTGGCAGGTGGAATAAATCCTGAATCTGCCAATTTTAATATCTCTTCACTTGTCAGCAGGGTGCAACAGTGGCTGCACTTCCTGAGAAGACTAAAGCAAGCAAGGAAACCAGCCACCATCATGTCAACCTTCTACAAGAGCTCTATTGATTATGTCCTGCCAGTTGCATCACAATGTGGTATGGTTGCTGCAGAGAAATAGATCAGAGGTCAATTCATAGGTCCATAAGAGTGGCAGAGAGGATCACTGGAGTTTCCCTCCTCTTTTATTCCCCCCCCCCCCACCTAAATTGATGTGATCTACTGGGATTGTTGTCTGAAGAGGGTGTGTAAAATCATTGAGGACCCCTTCAACCCAGCACACACCATTTTTCAGCTGTTCCTGTCAGGAAAGAGATTCAGGAGAGCATCAGAGCTAGACAACCAGGCTGAGAAACGGCTTTCTCCGATGGGCAGTGAGAATCCTGGATAACTAAAGGAAATGCTCACACTAACTATTTGAGATAATCATATTAATGAAACAATATTTATTTGTGTGTGTGTGTGAATACTTGATGTACATGTACATGTCTGTATGTGTTATGACTGGCTATATTTCTGCATGTTTTGCACTGAGGACTGGAGAACACTGTTTTGTCGGGTTGTACTTGTGCAATCAGATGACAATAAATTTGTCTTGAAGATGGAAATCAAGGTATACGTTAGAAAAGTAACCAATGGTCATGTTGGAAGACTTGGAGTTAAATGTGTCTTGCAGATCCTCTAAAATTTCAATGGGCATTTTAGCAAAAGGGGAATGAGAGATCAATCCTTGGAATTTCTGCCTCTGCAGAGCTCTGGCAGTTCAGTCATTGAAATGGATAGATTTCTGGATATTTGTATTGGGAAGGGTTGTGGCTGTCATGTGACAGCACTACCCTGCTACCTAGTTTGAGGACACACTATCTGCCAATCAAGGTTTGGTTCTGCTCCACCCTTTGGTGCACACCTCACTGTTTCCATGTAACTTACCTGGACTGCACTCTCCAGCCTGCCTGTATTTGGCTTTGGGCCATTGGCTGTTGTAATTGGATTCACTCTCCTGGCATTGAGCCATTGGCTCTCTGTAAATGATCTGGGCTGGACCCTCCAGCACTATAAAGATGCTATGTGTTCTTTGTTCTCTCTTTTTGCCTGCTTGGGACCACCCTACTTCACTCTAGGCCTAGAAATGTGGAAGGGCACTGGAGAAACTGTCAGTAAGATGTGTGCTGTCAAAAGGGATGAGAGCATTTGATTAGTGTCCCTTGTAGTATAGAGCCATGCCTGCATTGAGTCAAGGGGTGGTGGGGCATCATAGTGATTTTTTTCCCTGATCATTGTGTGTGTATATTTTGTTCCCTCACTACTTTCCCCACAGTCATTATTAATTGTTTGCTATTTCTTTCCCACAGCTGCTGTGGTGTGTGTGTACTGCATCAGTTACCATTTCCCACACTTGCTTTCTGTAAATAAAATACTTCCTCCATCAAAATTGTTCAGAGTCCTTGCCTTTGAGGCCTACCAGACCTGTTTCCTCACTCACAACAATATTAAGGTCATAAAGGGATATGAGCTTTTGTGCAAGAAGCTGGTGCTAAGGTAGAAGATCAGCCATGTTTTGATAAATGAGCAGGAGTGAAGGGCTTGATGAACCTATTTCTGCTGTTTCTTCTCAACTCAATCAGGAGTTTTGCTGAATCATTAATAATTTGTGGCAAGAAGCTACCAGTTTGGACAAGCTGGCCCAAACTGTGCATGTTCAGGTTAGCTGACCACTTAATCCTGCTAAAACCTCCAACCAGGCTCCTGATGTACTTTCCAAAACACACTATAGGTCAAGTGCCTTCGTGGTCTGAGTTTCCTCACACAGTTTCTTGAAATATCAGGATCTCATTTAGCTACCCTTTAGACCACCAATAAAGGATTAAAATTTCAAAGATTCCATTTTATTATCAAATGATAATACATTAAAAATGTAATATTCATAATATACTTCAGTCTTTGCTGTAAGGCAAACGGAATCACCATGAACTGTGCCCATAACAATAGGAGAAAGAAAAGCGAAAGAGTCCCTTCAGAGACATTGAGTGTCCAGTTCAAACCACTGATAATAGGTGAAGACATTACCTTGAGGTGACAACTCCCTGGGCCAGAAATGGAACAACATCAAGTTTGTGGGAACAAAACTTAACTGTATTTAATCCTATCCTGCAGGTTAATGACAACACCAATAATTATCAATTATAATTGAATGGTGATGTGAAAGTCAAGCCAGCACCTGGTCAAAACCACAAAGAGACCCTGTTGGTTGAAGGTGAACACACCCCTTGTTTTGGACTTGGAAAGTGCAGAACCCTGAAGGACCAGAACAAACCTACTGCAGCTGAATTGCTTGCTTGCTTGCTTGAGGAGGCTCAGACATGCAGTAGTACATTGTGTTCATCTGTAGGACAGTGTAGTATTCACCAGAACTACATTAAATATAATCATGAAAGTTGGACTCAAGAACACAAGAGGAAAAGGTAGGCTACTTGGCCTTCCTCACTATTCAATGTGACCATAGTTGTTCTGAATCAGCCCTCATCTCTGCTTCTTTGCTAGTCCCCCATATCACCTCGTTCTCTAGTCTTTTAAGAATGTACAGTGCCCTTCTCTGTGCTCCACAGTTTTGAATTTGTAATCAAATAATTCACATGATTATAGTGCACATTCCAGATGTTACTAAATTTTGGTTTGACCATGTAGAAATTACAGCACTTTTCGCTATCCCCTCATTTCAGGGCACCATAATATTTGGGACATAGCAATGGCATGTACATTAAAGTGTTCATGCTTAGTACCAGGTTGCATATCCCTTGCATGCAATGAATCTTGAAATCTCTGATTGATAGACATCACTAGATGCTGAGTATCTTCCCTGGTAATGCTCTGCTAGGCCTCTTCTGCAGTCATCTTCAGCTCCTGCTTGTTTTGGGGCTTTAAAGTTTTCTCTTTACCATAAGGAAGGCATGCACATTTGGATTTAGACCGGGTAACTGACTTGGTCTTTCAAGAATTTTCCAGATTTTAGCTTTGAAAAGGTCTTGTTGCTTTAACATTATGCTTGGGATCTTACTTTAGGACGAAGCACTATCAAATGAGATTGGAGGCATTTGCTCGAACTTGAGCAGATAAGACTTCTATACACCTCAGAATTAATTTTGATACCTTCAACAGCAGTAGCATCATCAATGAAGATGAGTGCACCAGTACCTGTGGCAGCCATACATACCCAGGCCATAACATCCCCACCACCATGTTTCATCGATGAAGTTGTAAGTTTTGGATCTTGGGCAGTTTCGTTACGCCTCCACACTTTGCTCTTGCCATCACTCTGATACAGGTTAATCTTGGTCTCACCTGTCCACAGGACCTTTTTCCAGAATTCTGCGGGCTCTTTTCAATACTTCTTGTCAAACTGTAATCTGACCATTCTGCTTATGTGGCTAACTAGTGGTTTGAATCTTGCAGAGTAGCCTCTGTATTTTTGTTCATGAAGTCTTCTAAGGACATTAGTCATTGACATATCCAAATCTGTCTCCTGAAGAATGTTTCTGATCTATCAGACAGCTGTTTGGGGATTTTTCTTCATTATGATGAGAATTCATCTGTCATTAACATGGAGGTCTTCCTTGAAATACCGTCCCTTTGTGATCACTGATCTCACCACATCTTACTGATGTGCCAAACTGTTGATTTTTATAATCCTAAGCTTTGGCCAATCTCTCTTACTCTTTTATTCTTGTTTTCAGCCTTGGGATGGTTTCTTTGACTTTGAGTGGCACAACTCTGGGCCTCACATTAAAAAATAGCAACTACAGATTACAAAGGTGATCAAAAGCTTAGAAGCAAGCTTAGTTCTCTTATACCTGCACCAATGAAGCAATTAACATATTTGAGAACTCACAAATACCCGTGAAGCCCGATGCAAAAAACGCTGGTGAGAGTTGTGAGGTTAGGGATGGCATTAAACTGGAAAATCGAACTGCATGCAACAAAGGTACAGCAGTTGTAATAGGTGACTTTAATCTACATGTAGACTTGGTGAACCAAATGGAAAGGGTAATGAGGAAGAGGATTTCTTAGAATGTACACAGGATTGTTTTCTAAGCCAGTACTAAGGAAGGGTTAATTAGCAATCTTGTTGTATGAAGCCCCTTGGGCAAGAGTGACCACAATATGGTGAAATTCTTCATTAAGATGGAGAGTGACAGAGTTATTTCAAATACAAAGGTTCTGAACTTAAAGAAGGGTAACTTTGATGATATGTGAATTGGCTAAGCTAGATTGGCAAATAAAACTTAAAGGACTAACAGTGGAAATGCAATGGCAATCATTTAAAGATAGCTTGAATTAAATACAACAATTGTACATCCCAGTTTGGAAAAAGAATAAATCAAGGAAGGAAGTGCATCCATGGCTAACAAGGGAAATCAGGGAGAGGATCGAATCCGAAGAAGCAGCATATAAAATAATGAGACAAAACAATATTCCTGAGCACTGGTAGAAATTCAGAGTTCAACAGAGGGGATTAATTAGGAAAGGTAAAAATGATTATGAGCGAATCCTGGCAGGGAACATAAAAAATTACTGTAAAAGCTTTTATAGATATGTAAAGAGTAAAAGATTAGTTAAGATTACTGACATTACTGTCAGAAACCTGTGAATTGATCATGGGGAACAAGGATATGGCAAACCTATAAGGAAAACAAATAATCTTCAGGAATTAGTAGGGGACTGAGGATCTAATGTGAGGGAAGAACTAAAGGAAATAAATGCAAGTTGAGAGGTTGTGTTTGGTAAATTGAAGGGATTAAAGGCAGATAAATCCACATGGCCGGATAGTCTGCATCCCAGAGTGCTTAAGGAAGTAGCCCAAGAATTAATAAATGCGTTAGTGATAATTTTTCAAAACTCTAGATTCTGAATTAGTTCCTGATGATTGAAGGGTGGCTAACATAACTCCACTTTTTAAGAAGGGCGGGAGAGAGAAAATGGGAAATTATTGACCAGTTAGCCTGACATCAGTAGTGGGGAAAATGGGAGGGTCAGTTATTAAAGATGCGATTGCAGCACATTTGGAAAGTGGTGACATCATCAGACAGAATCATTATGGTTTTATGAAGGGAAAATCATGTCTGATGAATCTTAAAGAATTTTTTGAGGATGTAACTAGTAGAGTGGATAAGGGAGAAACAGTGGATGTAGTATATCTGGTCTTTCAGAAAACTTTTGATAAGGCCCCACAAAGAGATTAGTATATAAACTTAAAGCACATGGTATAGGAGATATGGTATTGAGGTAGATAGAGAATTGGTTGACAGACAGGAAGCAAAGAGTAGGAATAAACAGGTTCTTTTCAGAATGGCAGGCAGTGACTGGTGAGACCACAAGGCTCAATGCTCGGACCCCAGTTACTTACAATATATATCAATGACTTGGATGAGGGAAGAGAGAGCAGCATCTCCAAGTTTGCAGATGACATGAAGCTGGGTGGCAGGGTTAGCTGTGTAGAGGATGCAGGATGACTTGGACAAGTTAGGTGAGTGGACCAAGGAATGGCAGATGCAATATAATATGGATAAATGTGAGGTTATCCACTTTGGAGGCAAGAACAGGAGAGAAGATTATTACCTAAATGGTGTCCGATTAGGAAAAGGAGAGATGCAATGAGACCTGGGTGTCACTGTGCACCAGTCATTGAAAGTGGGCATGCAGGTACAGCAGGCAGTGAGGAAAGCAAATGATATCTTGGCATTCATAGCAAGAGGATTAGAGTACACAGGCAGAGAGGTTCTACTGCAGCTGTACAGGGCCCTCGTGAGACCACACCTCGAGTATTGTGTACAGTTTTGGTCTCCTTATCTGAGGAAAAATATCCTTGCCATGGAGTGAGTACAGAGAAGATTCACTAGATTGATACCACGGATGGCAGGACTTACATATGAAGAAAGGCTGGATCAAATAGGCTTATACTTGCTGAAATCTAGAAGATTGTGGGGGGATCTTATAGAAATGTATAAAATTCTTAAGGGACTGGTCAGGCTAGATGCTGGAAGGCTGTCCCCGTCATTGGGCAAGACCAGAACCAGGGGTAACAGTTTAATGATAAGGGGAATGTCTTTTAGGACGGAGTGAGAAAAACTTCTTCTCTCAGAGAGTGATGAATCTGGAATTCTTTGCCACAGGAAGTAGTTGAAGCCGGTTCCTTATCTATATTTAAGAGGGAGTTAGGTTTGGCCTTTGTGGCTCAGGGGATCGGGGGTATAGGGAGAAGGCATGTACTGGGTATTGAGTAGATGATCACCCATGATCAAAATGAATGGTGGTGTAGACTTGAAGGGCCAAATGGCCTAATCCTACACCTGTTTTCTATGCCCCAAACATAATGATGCCTTGAAATGGGGGAAACTATGTATGAAAATTGTTGTAATTTCAAACCAACGTGTATACAAATAATCTTGAATAAAAAAAATCTTGAAAGTGCACTTTAATCTCTTGAATTGTTTGATTGCAAATTTAAAACTGGAGCACACGGCAAATGAAGGAAAAAGGTGTCTTTGTCCTAAACATTATGGAGGGCACTGTATTTATCCCCACTTTAAATACCTCCTCTTTGTGTTAAGCATTCCAGAGATTCACTGCCCTCTTAGAGATGAATTTTCATGCACATCTGTATTCTTGTATCTATGAAGGACATCACCACATGTGCATGGAAATGGCATTTTATATATTTCAGTAGAATCAACCTTTATTCTTCTGAACACCAAAGTATATACATCCAACTTCTTCAACAGCTCATGATAAGACAATCCTCTCATCCCATGAATTAGGCTGGTGAATTTCTTTTGTACTGCCCAATTTCCTATGTCCTTTCTTAGGTATCAGAACCAAAACAGTACACAGTGTGGCCTCACAGGCCCTGTACAATTGTAACAATACGTCTTGATAAATAAACCCCAACTTCAATGCAATACAGGCTAAGGCCTCCTTACTTACTGGCTGTACCTACCTTCCTATTAACCTTTTGTCATTCATGATCAAGAACACTGAAATTCCTCTGTACTCATTTGCTTTTTCTCTCCTTTTGGATAATATTCTGTCTTTGAATTCCTTCTGATAATCTTCATGACCTCACAATTTCCCATATTAAACTACATTTGCCATTTTTTTGCAAATTCATTCATAAGAAACAGGATCTTGCACTTTGCATTTAACAATGTTACAGAATAAAGTAACTGTTTCGTGGTATTTTATGTGGACACCCAACTATTTCCACACCAGTCCACAATGAGAGGAAAAAAGGGAGATATTTCCATCCCCTACCATCATTAGGGAAAAGTCAAAGCTTAAAATCACCTGTTGGGTTTTCTTTCAAAAAGGGATACAAATAAAATATTTTAACATTTTCACATTAATTAATTCACATAGTAAAATTTTAATTACATTCCCAAATACTCACGGATTATCCTTAATTTAGGGAATGAAGAATGCATTGATGACCAATTACCATTTATTCATCATGAAGTGTCAGTGATTGCTAAAATATTGACATAGGCTGGATATACACACCAGCGCAATGCTTGAAACAGGCATGGAGGCATTTCACAGTAAAGAGAAATACTACTTACAATCAGAGGGCCTCTGTTGTTTTCACGATATTTATTTTGAAAGAAAATATACACCACTGTCGCTGCCAGTGAGTAAAGAAAAGCAAAGACAGCAATAGTGACGAAGAACTCAGCAGACGAAGAATAGTCGCCTATCAGAAAAAGCCTCTCCTGCTTCTTTTCTTCACAGGTGGGTGCATCAAAGTACACTTGGTGTAACCTGGAAGTACATGTAATAATTCAACCGAATTAGCATCAATATTTTTCTGAGCATGGACAGCTTTCTTGTTAAGTATTTCTTTACTCAAATATGTTAAAGTTGTCACAGGAGATGTAACCAAATTCCACATTCTTATTTTGGCTACAGCACTAGGCATCCACTTGTGCATCTATTAGCTTTGATATCGGGCTGTAGTTATGGCTGGATTTATGGAACTTTACAGCAAAGTCCATTGAAACAATTTGTGAAGAAGGTCTACATATAGTGGCATACTGAACCTATATTTACCTGCAGTAGCATCTCCTGACACAAGTAACATAAAATTCTCCAGCAAAATAAAATGAGCGGAGGACAGTTAAATGCAAATTGTGTTCACAAAATAAATTTCAGTTACTGGTTAGCAGCACATATTTTGGACATAACTGATGAGAAAATCACATAATTATCTTGTTGCCAGCAAGTGTCTTAATATTACAAATAGTCCCTCAACATCTTCTACAGGTTCACCAACATTAACATACCAGCTGGATGCATCAGAGCATGGTATGGTTACTGCTCTGCCCAAGATTAGAAAAAGCTGCAGAAAATAGCGAATGCAGCTTAAAAAAAATCATGCAAAGCTCCCTCCCCTCCATCTATACCTCCAACTGTCTAGGAAAGGCATCCCTCTTCTCCCTCCTCCAATCAGGAAGAAGATTAAATAGCGTGAAATTTTGCACCAAGAAGCTAAAAAATATTTTTTTTACCCTTGCAGCCATCAGGCTCTCCACAAAAATGCTCTCTCTTGCACTTCATATGTGATCTTTTCACTGTAATCGTATACTGTAATTGTGCTCTTGGCCCTTCACCTTGATTGACTATGTGTATGTTGAAGATGCCTCTTGCAAGAACCCTTCTCACTGTATCAGGTATAATGCAACAATAAACTTGAACTTGAGCTATTTGTCTCAGCATCTTCATTCCCAAAATACTTCAGTGCTAATCGTTGATAATTATTAAATTATTCTTTTAAGTCTGGGTCTAAATTTAAATGTAAATTGAAAGTACTGTAGTAAAATTCCAAACAGTTGATTTAAAAAAAATTCATCCAGGATTTGTGTTTTCGATCCTTCCTGTCAATGGCCAATAGGCTTGCCTCAAAATGAGCCCAAGAGTTGGAGGGAAGTTGTCATGACTCATCTTGCTTATGCTTCAGAGCAGAATTCAATAGCCTGTAGCTTTGAAGGAAATCACTACTGAAAGGAATTTACATGTGATAAAAAGTCTAGTACTTGCAAACAGCCTAAAATTAAGTGCTCAATTAATATAGTTGCCAAAATTTATTTAAAAATATAGACTTTGCCAACACAGGTGACCCCTGTGTTGCAGTCATAAGAGTAACAGAAGTTCCCTCCTGCAGAATTCACAAATCACTACCCAAAAACTTGAGATCGGGAATAAAATTTGTTCTCATGGAATTTATGTGTAAAAAGTTAATAAATCAACATAATTTTTTTCAAGATGTGTTTCTTGACTGATGAACAGATGACATGGCTTCACATTGCAGAAAAAAAGAAATACCAACTGTTTTCTAGGACCCCCACCCCATAATGCAAAGGCATCCCTCATTTTTTTTTTGTAATGAATCTGTAACTCAAACCCACAATGTAAGTAAAATGGAAAAGATTTTCCATCATATTTTTATCTTTTATTTTTATCTTTTCAACCTGAATGACGTTCAGGCATGGGTGGTTAAGAGGCAAGTAATAACAGTGGCATTCACCAAACATTTCATCTTTTCAACAATTATCTGGTGCAGTACTTGGAAATCTATTAAAATAATGCATTTTGTTTGTAAAAATACACATTCACAGCCTTTGTAAATTTTATCCATGCCCAGTCATAGAAGATAGTCTGTTTGGAGGTTGTTGATGTCTGTATTTTGTGAGGTTTTAATAGAAAGGCAGCAATTTAAAATGCTCCCACAGAAAAAAAGACTTGAAATTGACGCTGAGTTATAAAAAATGTTGTTTTAGCACTGACATCTTTGAACAATTTAGAACAATTGAGAGAATGTTGATTAGTTTTTATTAACTTTCTTTTTCCAATTTGGTTTTTCTATGTCCTTGGACAGTGATTATGTGAAATAGCTGAAATGGAAGTTGTCAGGTGTGATTATTAACATAGATATTGAAATCCATCATGCTATGTCTATAAAGGATAGATCAGTCTTATTTGGTTATCATATCTGTCAAGGGTGTATTTTACATTGCAAGTAAAGATATTTGCTGAAAATAATTAAAAAACACACAGAATCATGACTCTAATTTTACTGAAAGCTGAGAGAAAAGGATTTGTCAGTTCCTCTTGTAGATCTCAAACATTTTAACTTTGTTACAAGATGGATCAGCCTGCTCGCCATCAACTGAAGCTGTCCAATTGCAACCAGCTAAAAAAGTGAAAATTAGATGGATTCATAATTACTTAACAATGTAATCTGCCAAATTATCTCCTCCACAATAAAATGAAACGTTACTCCTGGTTCTATTGTTTAACAAAACACACATTTACCTATTTATTACCTGGTTCCCCAATAGATATTCTTGCAGAGATGACATTATTCTCAAGTGGAAAAATGTAATTGTTTGAGGCTATATCCAATATTTTCCCATCTTTTATTTCTCATTGTTTAGAACCATTTTCATATATTCAACACATTTTAATTCTATTATTTATAATAATTCATATAAGGATAAAACAGCAACATAAATTATTGGCTTTTTGTCTCCTTTTTGATACATAGAGCTTAACACTGAGAAAATTTATGCATTCCAGGAAATTCCCAACTATTTTCACCATTCAAAATTGCTGATCATAGACATTTACAGATAACTGCCATAAAAGTAATATTTTTTTGACCAAAGATACAAATTATTGAAACATAGAGTCAGAACACTTGGGGCACCTGTTATTCCCTCAAGATAATAGTATTCATTTGTGATGACAGAATCTAAGACATTACATTTTAGTGAAAATAAATGATTGCTGCCTGAAAATTAATAAACGGACAGTCGTGTTGAACATACCACATTGTAGCAGGCACCGCATTTTACTTCAAAATTTATTCCATAGATTTCATTGCCAGCAGCCAAAATCCAAGTGGACCCCTGCACTTAATCTCAAATGCATAAAAAAACACTATCAATGTGACTTAAATCCAAACAGGTCCAAGAATCAAGCCTCAAGAAAATAATTCTAAAGATGTTTCTTTGATAGCAAAATGTTATTGGTGTCATGAATACATGAAGGTCTATAATTTTGATTGGTTCATGTAGATCTAGTTCACACGGTAATGCATCTCAAGCAGAAGCAGAAGATTATCTGGCATTTTAAGATGGAATTCAAAACCAATCTTTGGGAAAAGTGATCAATCTGTGGAAACTACCATTATGAAATGCTTTGATGGAGCTCATCAAAGCACCCCTCCCAGAGACGCTGGACCCATTTCAATTCACCCATCGACAAAACCATTCCACAATCAATGCTGTCGCCTTGCCGCTTCACTCAATTCTGCCCTATCTGGAGAATGATGCGTCATAAGCCAGGCTTCTGTTCATTGACTTCAGCTTAGGGTTTAATATGTTCTTTTCCCAGAGACTGGTGGAGGAACAGTCCTCCCTGGGACTCAACACACATATCTGTAACTGGATCCTGGACTTCCTTACAGAAAGAACACAGTCTGTCCAGTTGGTAGCAGAACACTGTCACTGTCATGTGAGAACTGGCACACCTGAGGCTGTGTGCTCATCCTACTCCTGTTTACACTATCGACCCATGATTGCATCGCCAGATTCAGCTCCAACAGTGTCATCAAGATGACACAAGAGTAGTTGGCCTCACCAGCAACAACGATCTCGTGATATGGTGCAAAAGTAACAACCTGAGTTTCAACGTGGACAAGTTGAAGGAGATGATCGTGAATTTCAGGAGGACAAGGAATGACCACCCTCCACTGCACAGATGAGAGAGTGAAGAGCACCAAGTTCCTTGGAGTTCACTTAACTAGTTATCTATCATGGACATTCAACATCTCCTCACTTGTTAGGAAGGTGCAATAGTGACTGCACTACCTGAGAAGATTGAGCAAGGCTACCGGCCATCATTACGTCAACCTTCTGCAGGAGCACTGTCTAGAGTGTCTTGGCCAGCCATCACAGTGCGGAATGGTTGCTGCAGAGAAATGAATCAGAGGACAATCCACAGGACCATAAGAGTCGCAGAGAAGATCAGGGGAGTCTCCCTCCCCACCAATCGATGTGATCCACCGAGATCATTGACTGAGAGGGTGCACAAAATCATTGAGGACCCCTTCCACTCTGCACACAGCATCTTTTAGCTGCTCCCATTGGGGAAGAGATACAGGAATATCAGATCCAGCACCAGGAGGTTGAGGAACAGCTTCTTCCCATGGGCAGTGAGAATGTTGAATGACCAAAGGAACTACTCACACTAAACTCTCATATAACTCTCACTTGTGCAAAACAATTTAAAAAATATTTTTATTGTTTTTTGTAGGAAATATAATATAATGAAGAGAACAAAACTGAAAATACAATATCACATATGTTTATACATTGAGATAAAACTTCAAGCAGTATAAACTTGGCCGCCCCCCCCACCCCTCCACTGGAATGGTGAAATTTAAAAAAAACATCCAAAGTATTATATAAAAACCCCACCTGTCCTACTCTAATTTAAAAAAAAGCAAAAAACTAACAAGAAGAGCTGAGCAGCTTATCCAGAGGGTTACATATATTTTGCAGTTTTTGGTCCCTACTATAAATCAAAAATCAAAGGTAAGGCTACATCTCATCTGGAAGAGTAAATGCAACTAATCACGATTGAAACATTAACATCGTATGAAAATAAGACATAAAAGGTTGCCACGTATCTTCAAATTTCACCGATGAATTAAATGCATGATACCTATTTTTTTCTAAGCTTAGACAAGACTGAAAATGAGAGAACCACTGTTGGAGGGTCTAGAGTCTTTCCACTTGAATAAGAATGGCTCTTCTAGTCAACAATGTAGAGAAGACTACAACCTGTAGAATTTTAATTGCATATGTTCTGTTTTTTCACCATTAAACAAATAATAATTGACTTTATCCGGTATGAAATGCAATAATAACCATTTTCATCTTACCTTAAAATTTGCAAGGATGATTCTGAGAGGAGTTCATCTTGGAATGGTTGAAGCAATTTGTGTGTCTGTCATGTATTACATGACATCATTCACAAAGCAATTCTCTTTCTGGACACTGCCTGGAAATTTGTTCAAATTATGCTGGGAGTGATCCTCAATCTTTCATGTAAATAATAGATCTATATCTGCAGCACCGGGACAGGACCTTGTTGTTTAAAGCATTCTTATCTTTGATCTCTTGGCCCTTAATGCAACACAACATGGATACAAAAACTGGCAGCATTGCAGACAATGAGGAACGCGGTCAAAGCCAGCCATTGTCAACCATTTTTATTGGCTATATGGCCCCTTGGGACACTGCTCAATGTTTATGACCCCCCCCTTTCCCTTTGAAGGAATCAAGTTTAGTTGGTTTCTTCTGTACTTTTCTCCTACTGACTACATGAAAATGGGAATAATATGCAGAAGCAAACAAGTAGTATTGATATGGTGGGCTGAAGTGCCCAGTTCTGTGCTGTATGACTCTTAACTCTGAACATTACAGGTTATATAAAAAAGGAGTTAACTCAACTGTTTTAACTGAGAATTATAACTTACTGAAACTAGTTATAACTATTATAATTTAGAATGCAAATGAACATTTATGTCAGTACATGTGACAATAAATAATTCAGTTCATTCTTTTTTAATATTTTATTTATAATTTTAAATCATATAACATTAATTATAACATATTGATACAAACATTATAAAATTGAATAAAAGCCCCCCTAACCTCCCTCATCCGCCCCACTAACACCCTCCCTCCTCCCCTTCCCACATACAAAGAAAGTAGAAAGGAAATCATCACTAAGGCCAAATAATCAACTTTTTAGCTGCAGAGACTGAGACATCCACCGGAACGGACCAGGAGATTAAATCCTAATACCAAGAGTTTTTTAAATATGGGCTCCATACTTTTACAAAAAAATGATATTTATCCCTCAAATTATACATCATCTTTTCGAAAGGAATACAGGATTTCATTTCAGCATACCATCTTTGCATTCCTAAAACTAAATCAGATTTCCAAGTAATAGCCAAATATTTTTTAGAAACAGCCAAAGCCAAACATAAAAATTCAATTTGGTACATAGTCAGTCTCAATCCTGAAGCAATCGACTTAATTTCCCCAAATCTACCAAGAGGATCAATGACTGTAAATTGTAATTTAAATGGAAAATTCTTATTAATTAAAATAGCTACTTCTCACACTTTAGAGTTAAAAGACGGCTATAACTTGACCAACCCATTCCCTCTTTAACTTTTGATGTTCTTTCTCTGTTAAATGAGTTTTCTGTAAAAAAGCAATATCTACTTTCAATATGAGCTAAAAACTCTCTTCCTTTTAATTGGATTATTGAGCCCATTCAAACCTTGTGTTACCATATTTTAATTTTACAAAAACTCAACTCTCCTCCCAGCTCCACAGCCAACTTTAAAAACATACCATCTCCAAAGATAGAAAGTAAGAAACCCCAAAAGTAAAAAAAAACAAATATTAAAAAAACCCAAAAGCACCAATTAGGTCAGCGCTAACTTCCTTAATAGCGAAAAGTGGCCCTCGCCACTAGTGGCACGAGGTCACGGAAGAGGAAAGCAGAAAAAAGAGAATCTTCCTCTTCCAGTGAGAATATCAAAATTTAATTTCAATCAGTGAAGTACGATAAGCTTCTTCAAGGTCTCTATTAACTCAGTCATCATCAATTTCAACTTGAGCCTCAGTCAGCTGTCTTCCAGGTGAAATCCATTCTTTCGATTTTTCTTGATCCCCTTTGATTTGTTGAGATGCATAAGATTGCCTTCCATTCTGCTTAATATTAGGCAATGAATTAGCAAATTCCAAAGCTTCAGATTTCCATAAAAAACTTTAAGAACTGCTGGGTATTGAAAAGCAAATTTAGATCCCTTCTTCCACAAAACTAATTTTGCTGGATTAAATTCTTTTCTTCTTTTGACAATTTCATTACTTAAATTCACATTAAAAAATACTCTATTATTCTGGATCATTAAAGGGTTTTGTTGTTCCCTGGCCTTTTGAACTGCTATTTTTAAAATAATTTCCCTATCTTCATAATGTAGATATTTAATCAAAATAGAGCATGCTGTTGTCCCGGATACATTTTTTTCCTTAGAGCTCTATGTGCTCTATCAAGCTCCAAACCATTTGGAAAATTCTCTGATCCCAAAATTTCAGGCAGCCAATTTTGAAAAAAAAATTACTGGGTTATTACCCTCAAAGCAGACGAACAATTTCACATTATTTCTTCTACTCTGATTTTCCAACATATCAACTTTTTGCAATAAACATTTCTTCTGAATTTCCTACGCCATAAAAGAATCTTCTACCTTATTAACTGCATCTTTACATTCTTCTACTTCCATATGACATTCCTGGAAATCTTCTTCAAATTTTTGAACTTTAATTTTATCAACAGTTTTATTACACTTTGCCATATCTGTCTTCATTACAGTAATTTCTTCTCTAGTAGCTCCCAATTGGTTAGTAAAATCAGCTTTCACCAGCAAAATTTGTATCCATTTTTTATCTAATTGAGTCAATTCTTTCAAAAATCTTACCAAAAATCTGTGGTTCAAAAGGTTTTGGGGTTACATAATATGCATGAATTTTACCTTGAATATATGGATCTCCTTCTTCTGATTCCTCTCGTGAATGTGGCAGAAGGCTTTCTCCTTCTGGTTCTTCTTCCTCCCCCTTTGAAGTTGCCAAGGGCTGAAACTGCAGGAGGGCTTTTTGCTTAGCCCTTGTTTGACCTGCAACCATATGCGTGTTGTTTCTACAATCACGTGTCCTATTTGTGATAGATGTAAATCAGAAGTGGCTTCTCTAACTCATATCATTTGGTCATGCCCTATGTTGGAGAGGTATTGGATGGATACTTTTAAAATTTTGTCAGCTATAGTGGATATTAGTTGGCAACCTAACCCACTTTTTGGAAGTATTGTTCCAGAAATGGGACAAGTTCCAACTTCCACATATTGGGTTGTAGTCTTTTCTACATTGTTGGCTAGAAGATCTATCTTATTTAACTGGAAAGATTTTAATCCACCAACTTTGAGTTGGTGGTTCTTTCAAATTATGTCATGTTTAAGTTTAGAGAAAGTTAGGAGTCATACATGTGATACTTCTGTTAAATTTACAGAGAATTGGCGACCATTTATAAATTATTTCCACATGACTTAGAATAATTATTTTCCCTTCTGGACTATATTTAATTTTATTTCTTTTCTCTGCTGGTATAGACCAACTGATTAACTTTTATTAACAAATTCTCAGGGTAGGCTGCCCAGACTTTATTTTTCTTGGATTAGGAGGGGTTTTATATAATAAATACATTTTTTTATATTTTTGAAGATTTCAATTTGAAGAGATAGGAACGTATTCGCTAATTATGGTGTAATGCAATATGTTATATAATATTATAATGTGATGCCATATAGTGATATTTTTCCCTTTTTAATTATGCACTCCTATTCTCCGCATATATTGTTTACCTATAATATGATTAATAAAAAGATTGAAAAAGAAAGACATTTCAAGTGAAGACTTCTCATGTACTGAATGGCCTTCACATGCAAAAATAAGGGCACATAGTGCAACAAATTACAATGACAAATGACAGCAGCATTGACTTATTACTGGACATTATGCTCAGCCATGTCACTGTTGTATTGGCATGACTATTCAACCTGGCTTTACTGGGATACCTTTGCATGCATAGCTCATCTTGAGAGCCACAGTGATTGAGTGAACACATTGCTTAAAGCAAGCAAGATTCTGAAGACTGATGCAAAAGGTAATATCACAAGAGAGCAATATATGTGTAAAATGTAATAACCTGCTCAGAGTTTGAGCCACAGGTGGATGACCCACTGCCAAGTATTTTTACATCATACAATATGGAAGCAATTGTGCATGCACTTGAAAATTACCCCAAAGCTATTAAAAATAACTGAAAGCAATAATTTTGTAGTGGGGAACCAGGAGCAGATTGAGACAGTAAATACATGGAGCTGGATATCATGTTTGGCATACCCAGGCTCCATAGGAGCCCTCTAAGCAAGGTCAGTATCTGCAGTAATATTTTGTCAGGTCTGGAGGCTTCCAGCAAGCTCAGAGCCACATCACTCCAGCCGTTCTCTAGGCCTCGGACAGCACAAATGGAGTGTACAGCAACACACAGTCCCATCGAAACCTGTAGGCTTTGTCTCTGTTTCCAGAAATCTCTTATGTTCAGAGATATTTACAGACAATTACAAAAAAAAATACATAAAAACACAAAATAGATAATGAAAAACACAAGCTATAATTAGGATATAAAGTTATTTTTTAAATAATGTTAATTGACATAAGGTTTAAAAGAGATCAAAATCAATGGCCCCTGAGTTCAGGTTATTATTGGACATCTTGCTAGTTGTGATGCAACCTAACCCTTACCTTCATGAAAGACTTTAACCTTACATTACAGGTTTGGTTTCTGCAAAGGTTGTTCTTTACTTAATGGGTTTGTGCCTGGACTGGTTAATGAATAAATACAGCCAAAGCAGCGGATCAAACAAACATTTAAAATTTCACGTAAAATTGTTGTGTTGATGGAAAAAAAATTGTGTACTCAAGAATTCTATCCATCACAAGTCCCTGGTTCAGTTGCAGCCCACACTTATAGCCAAGTCCAAGTCTATGAAATTGAGTATAAAATATCATGGTGAGACCAGTTCAGTCAATTGTTATAGTTATGTTGGCAATCTCACAACATTCTTGCCAGTTTGGATCAGCCAAGTTCTTTCTATGGTCAAATTCAAAATCAAAGTCAAAATTCAAATTTATGGTCAGAGAACATTTATGACATCACATACATCCCTGACATACCACATAATTTTTTATATAGCGTACTATGGCAGCAAATTGGTATATAGTGTTGTTGTTGTACCAAACCACACAGTGGTAGGTGTAAAGTGAGTAGAGCAGGGAGCTAACTATGCAACCCTTTGGTGCTCCAGTGCTGATGGAAATTGTGGAGGAGATGATCTTGCCAATCCATTCAGTTGGGTATGGAGGTGAGGAAATTCAGAATCCATTTGCCCAGTGGAATATTGAGGCCCAGGTTTTTGAGATTGCTGACTAGTTTTGAAGAGATGGTGGTGTTAAATGCTGAACTGTAGTCATAAAAAACTTCCTGATGTGTGGATTTTTGCTGTCCAGGTGCTCCAGGATTTTGTATAGAGCCAGTGAGATGGCATCTTCTGTAGGTCTGTTGCTACGGTAGACAAATTAAAAATCACCTTTCAACAGCTGACAGATTCAAACTAGCAACAACAACAGAAAAAGAAAAATGGCCCTTTCAAAGAATAATGGAAAAGAGAATATCATGCAGACAAAAACAAACTAGAATTTTGCAATATCTGTCCACAACCAATCTTCACTGCTCCGTCTCTAAAGCTTCCACATCCTTCCTGTAATGAGGTGACCAGAACTGAATGCAATACTCCAAGTATGTTTACTGGCTCTGTTTGGACAATGACATTGAATCAGGCATCAGAAAACAGTAAATGTCAAAGGATTAGGAACAAGCCTCCAAAAACTCTCTCATTGTTACTACATGGATTTTTTGACCATTCTTTAGGTTACTTGTAGACTTCAATGAAAATAGGAATTATAATTTCATGATACTGATTAGTCACTCAAAATGAATCAAAGTGAAATACTGGAATCATTTTCAACTATTGAGCATGTTATAGATGATTTGAAGTCTATACATTATGTCTTGATTTATGGGAAGAGCTTACTTCTCCCATGACACCAGTTTTGATCTATTCTGTTTGCATATTTTATGAAATGGATTGGATTCAAGCATATCTTTGCTTCTTCATATCTTTAAATGGAGCAGGAAAAGATCAATTGGAATAGTTAAAGAAGCCCAATTGTTGCAGGGACTTGCAAAACTCAGCATGAATTACCACTTGTCTAATTAATTGCTGAAGTACAGAACAACTCCACACAATTTATATACATAAAGAAATCTTTATAGAAAATAAGTTTAAGCTTTGTTCAACCAAATTTACCTTATAAAGTTGAACAGAAGACACTGTGACAACAATGAGAATGAAAACAGTTTCAAGTGTGTCAAGCAAATTCACCTTCTTAATTCCCTGAACCAGCTAAGCCAAGTGGGTAGGAACAACAAAAGAGGCTTATAAAGCAAAGAGATAATTGGTGAGGAAATTGAAAGTGTTCATGGATATTAAATGATGAACCAAGTCTGGGCATTCAATCACTCATTGATGAATATGTGTTTAAGTTGTGTATAATACAGACTTCAAAAAAATGAAGATTCAAACATAAAGCAAGTGTCCATCTATGCATCAGTTTATATGATAATTTTGTGATTCTGTTGGAAAAGAATGTGATGAACATGCCAACTTTGTACCAAACTAAAGGTGGCTAGAACACTTGCCTAAAAAGTAAATCCCCCTCCTGCACCCCCCCACTTCAACCCTCCTACTCTGTGATGTCCAACTCATTTCCATTTCCATAGTATAGTCCCTTTCCAGACCAGAATCTCTCACCCAGACATGGCTTTGTCAAGATCTATCCAAGACTGAGTAGCAGATAAAGAAAATAAACATAATGCATCAAGTCCAGGCAAAATTACTTTACACCAAACAGCTGACATTATCTTGACCCCATTCACTTACTTGCCTGCTTGAACAACAGCCATTCCTCCTCCCACACCAATGCCCCGATACCTTTCTCATCTCCTGGAAAATGCTACCTCCTGGCTACTGATGTTTTTTTTTAGATAGAATTTGTATGATTTTACTTGTCTGAAGAATATTCAATGTCTCAGCATTGGTCGTTTACAAACAAATGACCAAAACTCAAAATCTTCATTTCCTTACACAAGTTTAGACAGCATACTGGAAGTGCAGTAATAAAGGAAGCAGAACTTGTAACGATATCATTGATACATTCTATTCATTAGTCTGTTGTTCACGGAATGCCTGCAGTTAACTTTAGACTGAAGGCATTTTGGGAAATTTACTAGAGGTATAGGAGGTAAAATATCAGAATGGGAATGGCATCCTCATTCCTGTTCTGACCTTTTCACACAGCATGCGTTCCACGAAAATGGCAATAATTTTCTGGAACACAGTGGCTGTGTGAAAAACGTAACTGATTACTACTTAACTGATTATCACCATTAGCAGGCCCTGGTGAGCAATCCTTAAATAAACAGCTGGTACTTATTCAAAAGATTTTAGAGTGTTTTTCTTGTTTGTACAGGGAAAAGGAGCTGAGATATAGAAATAAAATGAGCTTTCCTATGAAAGGCTTCAGGAAACTGCAAAGCTCTCTTAGCTTTGGATTCAAGCAGCGAGTTAATAGCATCCTCAAAGGATGGGTAAGTTGGCTACAGATGTAAAGTTAACTCCACAACCTAATCCCAACTTAGACACAATGGTTGAATGGAGGAAAGCACCTAATGTGTCTTGAAAAGATAGGTTATCAATAAAAAATAGTGAATATATGTTTGGATCTGAGCATTTCAACAGAGACAAACAATCCACCCGTAAAATTATCTCAGAACAAATAAATGAAGAGTGATTGCTTTCTTCTGCCTTACTGGATTTTTTACACTTTAATTAAAGAAATTATCTGAATTAAAAATATTTGATGCAAGTTTTGTGGTATTGTAGAAGAGTAATCTTAGAGATTTTTGTGCTAATTTCTAAACCCTCTGCAAGATTCTTTGCATTTTGTAAAATTGCAAAACCTTTGCTGGATACTTGTTCATTGTCTATGGGGAAGAAGATGAAGTAGCTGCTTGTTTTCATGACTTCCCTTAAGCAGCTGTAGAAAGCTGATTGACCTACAGTTGAAGCTCTGGTGGAATCTTCTATTGATCCAGAAGCTTCATGGTTAAGGATAATTGAAAGTTTGAAGCCATTCGCTGTGGCATTGAGTGAAGGAGTTGTGATGCTAGTTTGAGCAGCTGAAACTGCATAACTGTGTTTCAGATCCACTCTACAATATGATCTATAAAAACACTACTCTACTGAAAATTAATAGCATGTATTGCCTGAAAATACCCATAATTCACTGTGGCAAACTATGAACAAAAACTAAAAACATAACTGCAGGAAAATGATATGCACACTCTGCACTGAATCTTCTTATCTGATCATTTAAACCAGTGGTTTTCAACCTTTTTCTTTCCACTCACATACCGCCTTAAGTAATCACTATGCCATAAGAGCTCTGTGATTAGTAAAGGATTACTTAAGGTGGTATGTGAATGGAAAGAAAAAGTTTGAAAACCACTGATTTAAACAAATGTGAAAAAAATGCAGTCCTAGCAACATCCATTTATTATGAAAAGGTAAATTGGTCATCAATGCAAAGTATGCACATATTATAGTTTATCTGTCGTTCCAAAAATATAATTGTAGCTGCATTTCACAACAGTGATTATGTACCCAATCAATGCTCCCCTCCCATTAGATACAGCATAAGATTTGCGTGCTGAGATACAAAGTGGGAGGAATTATGTCAAAATGTATCTTTTAACTATTGGATATTATGACTGAGAAATATTTTTGATTGCCATTTAATGTGTGTGTGATAGTACGGATTCTATCACCAATGTGTATATGTATATATTGTGGTATAGGATGGTGGTGATCGGCCGAGAGCGTAGCCACGCCTACTGGCAGGTCTTAAAGGGTTGCTCCTAGCCAGACCCAGATCATTCTGGACTGGTCGACCTCCATACGATACTCTCCAGTCTTCTAGTTAATAAAAACCTTGGTTTGGATCAACAAGCTTTTGATTCTTTCGACGTGCACTACAGTGTGTCTGTGCATCTGTGTGTGTACTTTTAGATTATTTGATAACATGAGAAATTATATATGGATTTATCGATTATTTTGGACTTTTTTAGACTTTTATGTCATTGAAAGTGGGTGGGGATAGGAGAATATGCATTTTTTCTTATGCTCACTGTAAAACCTTTCATTATCAGACTTCAGTTTTGTTGACAGTTATAAATCCAGCTATGACAATTATGAGACTGGCACTTTTTCAATAACCAGGATAAGACTAGGAGAGTTAAAAATCATGGGGCTTTGGGAAATAGAGAGATCGCAATGAGAGTCAGATGGAGGTAAGCAGATAGAGATATTGATTCTTTACAAATTTCAGCAAACTTCAGACAGAAAGGATCAAATCCCCATTTCCTACTCAATTTTTCCTTCCTTATCTCAATGAAGCATTTCACTGCTTGCCAACTATCAATTTGAGTGGGGGTGGGACATGCAAAGCCAATTGATTTCTTGCTTCCCAATTCTATCAAAAAGCCTAGCACAAATCAATCACATAATTGGAAAACACAGATCTCTCCACAGCTGCTGTCTAATTTTGAAGAATTTCCAGCACTATCTGATTTTTATGTACATGTATGAATCATTCAGATGGCTGAGGGGGTGATAGACAGTAATTATAGGGATGCAATCACACCTAGGAAGCAGGAGGAAGGTAGCTGGGAGTCAGTCAGGAGAGGAAAGGGAACAAACAGACATTGCAGGGACCCGCTATGGCCATTCCCCATAGCAACAAATTTACCCCTTTGCTGAGGGGTTGACCTATCTGAACCAGGCAGCAGCCAGATCAATAGCACCATGGTTGGCTCTGAAAGGAAAAGTGAGGTCAAATAGATGATAGTTATAAGGGACTCAATGGGGGCACAGAAAGGAGATTCTGAGGCTGCAAAAGATACTCCAGGATAGTGTGTTGCCTCCTGGGTGCTCAAGTCCAGGGTGTCTCCGAGTGACTGCAGAATATTCTTTAAAGTGAGGGTGAGCAGCCAGAGGTCATGGTACAATTTAGAGGTGTGGGAAGCGGGAAAGATGTCCTGCAAAGTTTAGAGAGCTAGGAAAGAGGCTGGAGTGAAGGACCTCCAAGTTGATAATCTCTGGATTAGTCCTGGTGCAATGAGCTAGTGAAGGTCAGAACAGGAAAATAGTGCAGACAAATGAGTGGCTGAAGAGATGGTGCAGGGGCATGTTTTCAAGTTCCTAGATCATTAGAACCTGTTCCAAGAAAGGGGTGACCTGTACAGTGGAATGGGATGCACCTGAACTCGAAGGGAACCAATATCCTGCAGAGAGGTTTGCTAATGCTATTGGTGGTGAGGGTTTAAACTAGATTTTCAGGGCATTGGGAACCAAAGTGAAGAAGCAGAGAAAGAGGTGGTTGGTGCATAAGTAGGGATAGCTGGTAGGGAGTTTGTGTGGAAGGACAGGGAGATAGGGAAAAATTTCAGCCATTGTCATGCGCTGTAATGCAACAGGGACACAGAGTCAAAAGATGTAACAAATTATGGGGTTAAATGTTTTGTGTTTAAATGCATGTAAAATAACAAATAAAGTGGATGACCATGTAGTACAGCTACAAGTTGTGACTATCACGGAGTCATGGCTAAATGATAGATAACATTTGGGAGCTGAATGCCCAAGGATGCACAATGTATCAAAAGGATAGACAAGTATGATTTAAATTTAATAGATGCATGGTGATCATCCAAGAGAAAGAGACTATTTCTTTATTCAAACAGACATGATTCTTATTATAGAATAGACTTGTTTTTAATAACTGCACAACAAGCTGATAATAAGGCAAGAATTTTATCTAATCATTCTCCTTTGTTGTAGTAAATAACCATGATGGATAAAGAAGAATCAGTTTATAGATGGAAATTTAAATCTATGTTATTAAAAAGAAAATATTTTTGTGATTTTTCATTAATAGACAGATAAGATCTTTTTAAAATCTCACTCTAATTTGGTTAATTATGAATTTATTTTATGGGATGTGATGAAAGTGTACTTATGAGGTCAAATAATAAGATATAGTTAAAAAATTAAGAAGGACTATATGAAAGATGTAGAGCAATTGAAGTTAAAGAAAACAAATTTAGAAAAAGATTCAAAAAGATAAGTTAAAGAGGTGAAGTGGATACAACTTATTAATAAGAAACTTCATTATAATACTTTACAAACAGAGCAGGAAAGCAATAATGAGAAATAAACAGGTTTTATGAATTAGGTGAAATAGCACTTGTTAAAAACATGACAGTTAAAAACAGAACAAATATCGAGAACAATTATTGCAACTAACAATTATTTTAATTTAATTATAAACCTCAAGAAATTTATGAAAATTTCAAACAACTTTATACAAAACTTTATCAATCATATTTTCTAAATTATGACAAGAAAATAGATAATTCCTGTCCCAAATAAATTTACCTAAATTAAATTTGGAAGATTAAAGAGAACTGGTAAGTCTCCGGAAGAAGATGGTTTACCACCTGAATTTTATAAAGAGTTTAAGGATTTGTTAATTCCCATTTTTATAGAGGTACTAGCACAGGCAGGAGAAACACATACCTTACCAGAATTTTTAAATATATCAATAATAACTGTAATCCCAAAAAGGGACCCTTTAAAGCCATCATCATATAGATCTATCTCATTATTAAATGCAGATTAAAAAATAGTAGCAGAAATATTAATGAATAGGTTGGCAATTTTTTTTACCGAAATTAAAAAGTACTGACCAGACTGAATTTGTTAAAAGAAGAAAATAGCAGATAATGTAACTAGACTATTGAGTATAACACATTTGGCGCAAAAGAGAAGACTAAAGTGTAGCAGTGGCTTTAGATGAAGAAAAAGTGTTTTATAGATTAGAATGGGAATTTTTTTTGTTCAAAGTGCTTGAAAAATTCGGGTTGGGACATATATTTACAAATTGAATTAAAGCTTTATGTAATGGGTCAAAAGCAAAGGTTGTAACAAATGGGAAAATAACTGCGCCTTTCCAATGAACTAGATCTAGTAGGCAAGGGTGTCCATTATCTCCAGCTTTATTTATTTTAGCAATAAAACCACTAGCAGAATTGATTTGATCTGACTCTAATATTAAAGGTTTTAAAGTTGACAGAGAGGAATATAAGATTAATTTATTTGCAGATGATGTATTATTTACTTGACAGAATTGGAAGGATCATTACATAAACTATATTAAAGATTAAAACAATATGGAATAGTACCCAGTTATAAAGTAAATTAGGATAAAAGTGAAATTATGCTTCTTACTCAAGTTGATTAAACATAGTGTCAAAGAGATACCAAATTTAAATGGCTGACAAATGGAATAAAATATTTAGGAATATAGGTAGATAACAATATAAATAATATATTTAAACTGAACTATACTCCTCTACTTAAGAAAATTGAGGAAGGCAATAAAAATGGATGGAATTGCTAATAACATTACTGGGAAGAGTTAATTGTGTTGAGATGAATATATTTCCTAAACATTGCCTATATCCTTGCCACAAAAATTATTTCAGGGATTTAACTAAAATGTAAGAAAATTTCCCTGGAAGCGCAAGATGTTGATGGTTTCGTTAGAAAAATTAATATGGAAACTTGAATTAGGAGGTCTACGACTTCCCAATTTTAGGAACTAATATATGGAAATGCAAATGATATTTCTCTCTTCTTTTTTTGAAGAGGGAGAGAAACCAGCATGGATTAAGATAGAGATAGAAAAGATAAGAGAGAAGATACCAGAAGATTTTATATATTACTGGGAACTGAGATTAATATCTGGTGATAGGGAAACTCCACTATTGAAGCATTTGATTAATATATAGAATAAAGTAAATACTGAAATGGGAATAAAATGTTATATAAAATGCCTTTGAATCAAAATAAAATGAATAATCAACTTCTGAATATTTGGTTTTCTAAGGGAATTAGAAACATAGCAGACTGTTATGAAGGATAAATTTAAGTCATTTGATCAGTTAAAAATAAATATGGAATGCAAAATAATACTATATTTTGTTATTATCAAATAAAAGCATAGTTAAGAGATAAACTGGGTCCAACCATGTTATTGCCCAAAAGAAATGAAATAGAAACCTTGATTTGTAAGAGACCTATTAAGAAATTTATTTCAGCCATGTATAAATTATTGAAAAAGGGAACTCAAAGGCAGGTAATTCATAGATCGAGACAGAGATGGAAAACAGATTTAAATATTATTACTGGGGAGGTAAATTGGTCAGAACTATGTCAATAAATGTTAGATATAGATTGGATCAGTATAATTTTTTACATCAATTATATCTTACCCCACAAAATTAAATAGATTGAAGTCAGATCTGTCAGATAAATATTTTAGATGTAGTCAAGAGATGGAGACATTTTTACATTCTAGATGATCATGTCCAAAATTGAGACCATTTTGGATAGAATTAGGAACATTTTTTTAACAAGTCACGGGACTTGTTATTTTTACTGCATAGTATTTCAGTGATAAGACCAAAATTGAAATTGAATTTATATCAAAAATAATTTGTGAAAATTGCATTAGCAGTTGCAAGAAAATGTACAGCAGTGATGTGGAAATCAGATTTGTATTTAGGTTTGGAAAGATGGCATGTAGAAATACAATGTTATATAACTCTTGAGAAGATTACATATAACGAAAGGAATAAAAATTTGGTATCCCTATTTACATATTGTAGGTATAAATTTATAAATAGTTTTCCCTAAACCTCATGAACCTTGTTAACACCTTGGACTAAATAAATAAATAAAATCGAAAAGGCTAGAATTGAGTGGATAGTAGTGACATCTTGGCAGCCAGGTTTGCTTCTTTCTTTTTCTTTCCTTACTAATTTCATTTCTTTCTTTCTTCTTTCTTTTTTCTTTCTTCTTTTTCTGTTTTTTGTAGGATTATTATTTGGGGGGAGGGGTTGGTTGTTTTTTTTGGGGAGCTATATAAATCATCATGTAAAATGGATTAGATATAGTTATATGACTATTACACTTGGTATTTTGAGATAAATATATGTAAGAAAAACTTAAATATTAAAAAAAAAGAAAGGATAGGCAGGCAGGCAGAAGGGCGATGTGGCTCTGTTGGTAAGGAACAGTGTTAAATCATTTGAAAGGGATTACATAGGATCAGAAAATGTGGAATTATTGTGTGATGAGTTATGAAATGACAAAAAATCACTGTTGGCAGTTACATACAGACCTCCAAATGGTGTCCGGGATTTAAACAAAAAAAAATTACAACACCAAATAGAAAATTACAACACCAAATAGAAGGGCAATGCTATGGTAGCCATTGGGGATTTTAAAATGCAAATATATTGGGGAAACTAGGTTGGGACTGGATCACAAGAACACAAATTTATACAATGCCTACTAGATGGCTTTTAGGAGCAGCTTGTTGATGTGCCCACTAGGGGATTTACTGTACTGGATTGGGTGTTGTGTTATGCACTAGGGGTGCTTAGAGAGCCTAGGATAAGGAACAATGAGAGGCAGGGATCACAATAATGATTGAGCTCAATTTGAGGTTTAACAAGGAGAAACTAAAGTCAGATGAGTCAGTATTTCAGTGGAGTAAAGGGAATTACAGTGGCATGAGAGAGGAACTGGCCAAAGTAGATTGGAAGGGGGCACAAGTAGGGAAGATGGCAAAACAGCAATGATGGAGTTTTGCAAGAAATGAGGAAGGTGTAAGATAATTACATACCAAAAAAGAGGAAATATTCAAATGGAAAAATGTCACAACTGTGGCTGACAAGGGAAGTTGAAGCCAATGAGAAAGCCAAGGAAGCAAAGGACAAAATATGAAAGTAGGCTAGCAATTAATATCAAAGATAATACAAAATGCTTCTTCAACTCTTCTTCTTTGGCTTGGCTTCGCGGACAAAGATTTATGGAGGGGGTAAATGTCCACGTCAGCTGCAGAAAGGATAAAAGAGAGGTTAGAGTAGATATAGGACCATTAGAAAATGACAGTGGAGTAATAACAATGAAAGACAAGGAGATGGCTGAGCAACTAAATGAGTATTTTACATTAGTCTTCACTGTGGAAGATATGGGCAGTATGCCAGATATCGAAGGGTTTCAGGGAAGGGAAGTGAGTACAGTTATTATATCAAGGGGAAAGGTGCTCAGAAAGCTGAATGGTCTAAGGGCAGATAAATCTTCCAGATCAGATGGACTGCACCCACAGGTCCTGAAAGAAATCATGGAGGCATTGGTAATGATCTTTCAAGAATCATTTTATTCTTTTATGGTCCTAGAAGACTGGAAATTTCATCCCAGTAGTGGAGGAAGGTAGCAAAAAATGAAATTATAGACCAGTTATCCTATGTCAGTGGTTGGGAAGATGTTGGAGTCCATTGTCAAGGATGACATTGTGGAGTACTTGGGGGCACATGACAAGATAGGCTAGATGTTGTAAATTTGGATTTTCGGAAGGCCTTTTACAAGTTTCCACACATGAAGCTACTTAACAAGATAAGAGACCATGGTTTAACAGGAAACATACTAACATAGGTGGAGCTTTGTCTGATTGGCAGGAAGCAGAGAGTAAGAATACAGGATTATATGGATAATATTCTGGTTGGCTGTGTTCTACGGGATTGGTATTGGGGCCAATTTTTATGTTGTATATTAATGATTTAGATTGTGGAATGAATACCTTTGTGGACAAGTTTGGTGGAGGAGCAGATATTATTGAGGAAACAGGAAGGCTGAAGATAGATTTAGACAGATTAGGAGAATGGGCAGGGAAGTGGCAAATGAAATATAATGTTGGAAAGTGTACAATCATGCAATTTAGTAGAAAAATAACAGGCAAATTATTTTCTAAATGGGGAGAAAAATGAAAATATCCAGATGCATAGGGACTTGGGAGTTCTCATGCAGGATATCCTGAAGTAATCTTGCAGGTTGAGTCAATGGTGAAGAGACAACTGCAATGCTGGAATTCATTTCAAGAGGAATAGAATATAAGAGCAGGGATGCGATGTTGAGGCTTTATAAGCAGGGTGCAATGGAAACTTTTTAGCTGCCAGAGTTTACAAAAAATAGCAAGAAGGAGGTCTCGTGAGACCTGGCCTTGGTGGCTACCATGTTGTAATTGGCATTATATAATTTACAGTGAACTGTAAGAAACATAGGATGAACAGTTGTGGAAGAAACAGGTATGTCCAGAATAGAGGATAGAGTTCAGCGGTGGGGTGTGGGCTCATTGTCTTATACACTGCCTCTTCCCTGAGTGTGCTGGGACTGTGAGATACCGGGGGTGGGTCTTATATGCCACCACCTCCCTAAGTGGGCCCATGAGGTGCTGGAGCGATCCCGAAGCAGCCTGATGAAGTGCTGGAACAGTGCTCTGGTGAGTTCCGATAGCACTGCACCCCTGTTTATAAGGCACTGGTGGGAACTTTCTTGTGAGTATTCTGTGCAGTTTTGGGCTCCTCATTTAATAAAGATTGTGCTGATGTTGGAGAGGTTCAGAGGAAGTCAACAAGGTAATTTCATTTTGGGAATGGAAGGGTTATCATATGAGGAGGGTTGGACAATATTTGCTCTGTGCTCGTTGGAATGTAGTAGAATGAGGTGAGATCTCCTTGAAATGTTGAAAAACAGCGTAGATGTAGAAAGATTGTTTCTCTTGGTGGGAGAGTCTAGGACAATAGGGGCTACTTCAGGATTGAAGGGCATCTGCTTAGAACAGAGATGCAAAGTAATTTCTTGAGCCAAAGGGTGATAAATCTGTGGAACTTGTTGCCATGGGCAGCTGTGGAGGCCAGGTCATTAGGTGTATTTAAGGCAGAGATTGATTCTTTCTTGATTAGCAAGGTCATGGGGAGAAGGCCAGGCGGTGGGGCTGAGTGGGAAAATGGATCAGCTCATGATCGAATGGTAGGCTGGATAGCCTATTTCTGTTCCTATGTATTATGGTCTAATCCATGGTGAGTTTTTTTTAATTTGCTAGATAAAGGAAGAGGACCCATCATGTTTTCTCATAGCTCATGAAGATTCCAGAAACAATGATGCAGTCTTTCCATTTGAATTATCCTCTCATATTATAATTTATGATGATGCAGTGAATATTTTTCTAATCAACCATTTAATTTGCTCCTTATTGGCTCTCTATGTTGGTGGATAACCCACTGGATGCCAACAGCAAGCCTTTAACAAGGCTCAGATCTGAATCTGGGCCAAGGTGATGTCTTACTTTTCTGATGCACAAAGGAGCATCTAACTCACAATTGTCTCCTTATTTTAAGGAATAGATTGTAAGAGGGATGAGGAATTGAAGTAACTTCTCAAAACAAGAGAAAGTGCAGGATGGTAGGTTGTGGCAAAGAAGAAGAAAACAAGAACATGTAGGTTGCGCAATGTAAAGGGCCAAAAAAGAGAGAAAAGACAGATAATATAATTACAACGGAAAGATTTTTTTCCACTTATAAGAGAAGAATTTTATGGAAACTCCATTGACATTTAAAACAATACATCATTTATTGAGCAGTAGAAGAAGAATTTTATGAAAGTGAAACAAGAGATCGAAGTAAATTGTGATGTGTTCAATGTTAATCGCATTCAGGAAATTGTCATGTGGTGCGAACTGTTAACTAGTAATTAACTATTATTATTTCTGTTTTTACTCTGGCTAATTGTCATGTCTCTTGGCTGTGACATCTCACAAACAGCACAAGAATGAATAATATTTCTCCAAATTATTTATTTTAGACCTTTGAAGTATCATCAGCCAACAGAGACAGAACCAACTGCCAACCCATTGCAATCTGACAGCTCTTTGGATCTGGTGCCCACCATAGGACTGAATGTGGAACAGCTGTGTACAGTTTTAAACTAAAATGTAAATAACATCTCTAAGCAATAAAGGTTCTCTTTGAGGCAAAAAAAAATCATTAATTTTATTGCATGATTTAATAACTATAAATCAAATTATTGTGGACCCATGAAAAAATGCATTCTTATTTAATACATTAAAAAAAATAAGCGATTAGGGATATCATTGTAAAAATAAGATACAAAGTCAATTTCGAGAGAACCAAACACATGCATTGAAACTTACTTCCAAACCTTTTGTTCCAAAAAGCGATCATTCAGAATTCTGCTTCTAAAATCCAAACATGCATCAAATCTCTGTGTTAACTGATCTATATTAGTTCCCAGCCTTATATTCTCACTTAGTTGTAGTCTCCCCCCAAACAATAGCCATCTAAGAGCTCTCTAGTTTACCAAACCTGGTTTCTTATTCATCTCTAATTTCCTTCCCACACCAATCCATGCTGGATTGACAGTTGTTTAAGATGTAAATTCTGGAATTCCTCCCTAACCTCCCTGCCAGTCATTCTTATTTATGGCAATCTTTATAAATTCCTACTTCTTTGAACAAAGTTTTTGGTTTGAGAATGAACACAGTCTAGTGCTCTTTTCATTTAACGATGTAAAAGGTCTTAGAGAAAATTGAGTTGTTGCATTTATATAGAACTGAGAAGCACATAATATAAATAATATTGCATGACTGACATGCCTGAAAAGAATAGAATTATTAGTGCAGTGCTTGCAGAATATTATGAACCATCTACAGTATATTTATTAGTCTTCATTTTCTCTTGACACAGCAAGATGCTGAAAAAAACTTCCCTTATTTACTGCATAATCTGTTAGGAAGTTTGTTGGGATTATAACAAGCATGTAATTCCCTATAAGGATGAAAAAAATAATTGGAAGCACTCTTGATCAAAAGCCATGTTATAAAATCATTCATAGAAAATCCTCCAGCAATAATAGGGATGAACAATTGGCAGTTTCCATGGTTACAGATACCAGAAGACAAACCCACCACTAAACCAACACATTTTTATAAAGATTTATAGCATTGATTTGTGAAACATATCAAAAAAAGTAATTTACATAAATGCATTTTTCATGATCTTAAGAAGACCAAACTGAAAGTGCATGTTTTTTTTTTGTCGAGATACTATGAGTTGATATTAACTCTGCTAAATTATTGCTACTAATTTGTTCATTTCAATCTTCTCAGCAGTGTATTAATATGCAGCTGTCTATCTCTGGCTTTGAAGGTCGATTTTAATATGAAATCTGAGATCTTATAATTAGCGGCAGATTCTGATGGCCACCCCATCATGTTGATTCCAAACATTTTAACTAGTGAGAGTGCTGAGGAGGCAGGAAAAGGTATATTTTAAAAAGAGATCAATGGAGAGGAATCTTTTGCTCTTCCATCAAGCATGTAAATAATTTTGGTTCTCAACAACTGTAATTCCTCCTCCAATGTGCCCAAAATGTCCTTAACAGTTTCACAGTGAGTCAAATCCCATATAAAACAAAATCCTGGATAAATATGAGATAAACAGACTATAATAACTATTAAATATAAATATAATTAAGGTTCAACATTCAATACATGGGAAGTAGGGATCTTGAAAAGTCATCCAGAATTCCAACCTCTCTTCCATGCTGTTTACTGTAAACAATTTACAATTATATTTGTTTTGTCAACTTCATTTATGTAGGAATATGTTGTTTGTGCAATTATAGCGCTGCATATCATAATTAATAAAATACATTAATTCTGACATTATGTTTGATAGAAACTATACATGTGTGTGCTAAATTATTCTGAATATAGAGTGACCATTTAAAATCTAATTTGAAATATTCATAGCATTGCAACTTTGTTATTGGATACATATCCATGTATCTGATACAAAACAGGGATTATTTTTTTCTTACTGGGGTTTAAACCCTGATGATCTACTGTACTTTGCTGACTCCCATATCAGTGATGAAGACAAAATAACCAAGCTGGTGTTTCAATTGAGCTCCTTTCCTGACTGTGAGTTTAAGTTCAGAGGCTGAAAATGGCCTCATCATTGCTGAGAGAGAGAGAAACTCAACACCAGAATGGTGCTCAGAAGGCTGTAGCTACTGTTTTCTCCAAGGAAGAAAAAGCAGTAGCAGCCTCAGAAAGTTTACTGTTAAAATGCTCAAAGGAAATTCTTAAGCAGTTTTCAATCATTCACACTGGAGGCATTATATGGTGCTTCAGGAAGTATGTAGATTTTGCAGAAAACCCATACAAATTGAACAGTGTTAGTTGCCTACTTGTTGAAGCTACCTCAGAAATGTGGCAAAAGCTAACAAGTGCAATGAAGGCATCAGTCACAAAGGAATTCAAGGTAATGAAGATCATGACAGGTTTCTCCACTGCTGAAGGTGGAAGTGGGCACCCAGTATTCAGCCATAAGTTGGTTAGGTTGCAAGGAGGAATGTCAAACTTTTGGCAGAATGATGACGGCAAAAGCTAACTTGGTGAGTTGTTATGGGGAATGACTGTTTGTGCTCTGTCTCACTCAAATCTTGCTTTTTTTTCCTATATATTCATTGTGTTCTATAGCCAAAAAATAGCAGGAGTTCTATATGGAAAACAATTTTTTAATCTAAAGCACAGAGGAAAACTAACTGAATAAGTCCTGATTAAGATGGATTAATACAAAACAAGTCAATATGCCATTAGTTGAACATCAACTCTCTGTTCTCTCAACATGCCTTTGCCATATCATGGCCTGTTACCATTTTGCATGTCTAAATATAAATTTAAATTGCATGAATCATTTAGAATGAAGAAACTTCTCCTCAACTCAGTTCTAAAGCTCTTGTGCTTTGACCTGAGACTGTGAAACCTCATTCTCGACACCTTAGCCAAGGAAAACATCCGTCTTGAATCCAATCAACCTAATCTTGTCAGAAATTTTGAAACTTATATTCCCCTCACTTTCTTCTAAATTCTCATGAAAACAAACCAAGACATTAACCTTTCACTCTGGCACTTCTTTATTTTTAATGGTACTGAAAAACTTTCCTCCAAAAGCCACCACTCCTCAAAAGCTTGTAATTTTTATCATTTTCAGTTTCAAACGCATTCAGTCTCCTTCCTGCTGTACATTCCTCATTCTGAACCAGGTCTTGAAATGAGATGTGTTCACAGATAACCAGACTGAGTTTTAGCCAGATAATTTTATTCATTCATTCAACGTATTGTATTCCAGATGCGAATACTTAATTATTTTCTTTTAAATTAATATAATTTACAAAGGTCACTGGGTGGATTTTTAGTTCAATATGAACTTTTTAGAAGTAACTTTTTGATAAAGGTGGAACAAGACAGTTAAAAGTGTGTTTATTAAAGCAGGTTAGCTATAATAATGGCACTAACTCCACAAATGGAAGTTTCTAGTTTGTGGCAATGAATCATTTTTGGAAATTGCCATAAATTCTTGAATACAGGGGACAGGGATTTAGATGATAAGTATTCGAGTCCACGCTGCTGAAGATCCAGCTGCGCTGGATGGGTCACGTCTCCAGAATGGAGGACCATCGCCTTCCCAAGATCGTATTATATGGCGAGCTCTCCACTGGCCACCGTGACAGAGATGCACCAAAGAAAAGGTACAAGGACTGCCTAAAGAAATCTCTTGGTGCCTGCCACATTGACCACCGCCAGTGGGCTGATAACGCCTCAAACCGTGCATCTTGGCGCCTCACAGTTTGGCGGGCAGCAGCCTCCTTTGAAGAAGACCGCAGAGCCCACCTCACTGACAAAAGGCAAAGGAGGAAAAACCCAACACCCAACCCCAACCAACCAATTTTCCCTTGCAACCGCTGCAATCGTGTCTGCCTGTCCCGCATCGGACTGGTCAGCCACAAACGAGCCTGCAGCTGACGTGGACTTTTTACCCCCTCCATAAATCTTCGTCCGCGAAGCCAAGCCAAAGAAAGAATTAATGGTAATCAATGGAATTTGACCAGCTTTTCAAGTTGATATGGTTTTATACTTGATTAGGCTCCAAAACATTTAACTCAAGTCAACGTGTTTTGAACATTTCACATATTTGGATTATAATGGGTGAGATTCTCTGGAAAAGTATTACTTCCAAATGAGCGTAAAACAAATTTTATCACCAAATATTAATAATTTCACACTTACCAGGTTAGTTTTAAGGATATATCTTTAAGATAACCAACATTTTTTGAGTAACATAAAATTTGAAAAGCCACTTAAAAGAGATTTCTTCAGCTTAATATATTATTGTCTGTATTCATTTTGTCTTACATTTTGTTCATACTCCAAGGAATACTTTTCTGTTCAAAATACATATAGCTAATTTATTATCTTGGGATATGAATACCTGAAAAAATTGCCCTTTATAGCCTGCTGGTCATACTTCTGTGGTTGTCTGGAAAAAGGGAAATTGATTTTCACAGATATGACATGCCCTCTGCAGCTAAATTACAAAGCATTCAATGAAATTAATGCAACATTTGGGTTTGAATTTTATCATTTTTATTTTTGGTTCAATTTGGGGCTGTTACTTTAGTTTCAGCAAAAATCAGGAGCTTTTGGGTGTTAAAATAATTCACTCAAGGAATGGATGCATCAAATTTCAGTCACCATTAAGTGCAACTCAATCAAGATTGGTAACAGTACAGATTAATTCAGACTTTAACAATTTTTTTTTCACAAAATCTTCATTTCCTTTCATGTAATTATTAACTCCCCCTCTGGTTTCTGCTCATTTTCTACCTATGGCTTTTGTTCTCACTACCATTTTCATGAGCTTTACAACAAATACATCCATGAACAAAATGGCCATTAGTTTGCATGCACAGGTTAAAAACCTATATGCACCATTCTTTAAGCAAAAGGATTGAAAATGTATATTCTACATACTTGACATGTATTGTTGATGTTAAATTTTATGGTGAAAAATAATGATTGACCTGATGAGCCTTCAAGCCTTTAACTTATTGAATTTCAGAAAAAAATGCATCTCTTACTATTTATATACTTTATAAATAATAATATTTGCAATACCATTTACTGCTACTGTACAAAACTTGTTTTATATGTAAAAGATTGATAATCATAGTTAAAGATGAGTCGCCAAAAATTTGCTGCATTCTTCGTTTCGGCAAAAACATGAACTTAATTATTCCCCACAGTCTTTTTGATTGATCCCAGTAAGATTGTTTAAGTTCATATTCAAACTGTAGCTTGTGTATCTTTTTAAATCTTGTTGCAAACACCAGTTAGTCTAAATTGGTTTCAGCCAATGCAATAGAATTGATAACGTCATTATGCATTATTTGTCAATTTTAGTTCACAGAACATATTGGAAGTCTTATAGCAGAATATAAATGACACATTTTATGATAGATCATCTGCACACTCATGCAGAGAATTTCTCCATGGGAATATGATTCTTGAACATCATCTTCCTTTTCATTATCTGATGCATATTGCTTTGATAATCTGTGGTTTATATACTTCCCCAAAAAGCAAATAAAAACAATGCCGAAGGCGTTTCTTTCTTACACACACCATATTCAAATGTGAAACAGCAGCTTGGCACCCCAGCTCCCAATATTGGTTGGAAAATATGAACAGTCTTGGTTTTCAGAAATAAAGGGATGCAATCCAGGAGAATTCTTCATTTATTACAGACATTTTGTGATTTCACAATTGAAACTTTTATTGTAATTTTTGCAAATGTAATTTATGCATATATGTGGTCCTCAAAATAAGGATAGATTGGAGAATGTGAGCTGAATATTGCATTTCCAGTGCATGAGAGCTGGGACACTAGCCTGTAATAAATCTGATTTATTTGGCAGCACATTTCTTGTAGCAGATTTAACGTAGTCAGTTTATTAACATATTGGGCAGAGCAAGTTGAAAATGTTAATGTCCAATGTCTGAGATAAGCTGAAGGTCAAATGTGAGTAAATGTGACCTTCTGCTGCTCCTTTCCCTTCTTCATTCAATCCAACTGCGGAATGCTAATGGGGAGAAGGTCTGGACCCCATTGAAGGTAAATGCAGGTTGTGTTTGAAATGCTTACTTTCATTTTAAAAGATTTTACTTCTATGGCAGTAATTAATTCATTTATACATTTTAAACTCCTTATTTTCTGTAGATTACATCAATTTGAATAGTTATTGACATTCAGAAGTCTTCAATAACAGCCAACAGTACAAGGTTGTTTGTACTTTCGAGGAATGGGAGGTCTTGTTGCCACTCAGAGCTGACTGACTCATTCAGCCCTTATTGATTGCAGCCCTTTTTGCTTGTGACCTGGCATGTGATGATCTCTGGTTCATTTATTCATGGTGCCTTTGGAGCGTGAGAATTATCCAGGTCATTCTATCATATAGAGAGTGCTTGCACATTAAAACACATCTCCTGTTCATTCTGTTTCCTCCTCTCTTTGATAATATAATTTTCTGTCAATGTACTGGAACTAAAATGGAAAGACTTCTTAAAGGGCTGACTCATTTCCCAGTGGTCATTGCAGCAGCTGCAAGCTCTGCATGGAGGTCTCAACAGGAGCCATTGGAAAATGAAAGTGGACATTAATGCCATATGCAGAAAATGAATGCCACACTAAGAGAATTAAAACTATTTTACTGCTAATAGTTGGGTCAGATGAACAGTCATGAGTCTGAAAAGTTAGCTCCATCGACAGGTACAGATTTCCCCTGCTATCTGAAAGTAGAGTGTTCCTATGAAAGCTTTCGTAAGCCAAAATGGTGTAAAGCGAAAAAGCAATTACCACTAATTTATATGGGAAATATTTTGAGCATTGCTAGACCCAAAAATTAACCTACTAAATAACACCTTTACGATCTCTCTTAGGCTCTTCTGATACCTTAGCATCTTGCTAACAGATACGCAAAATAAATTTTGATAAAGCACAGATGCTCACAGACAGTTCTAAGCTATGGCAGCTTGATGCTCAGATGCTGAGTGTAGTTCCTGGGAAACGGTTTGGTGGCTCCATGCTCGCTGCTCAGGGTGTGCAGTGCTTCTACAATGGCTTGCTGCAAAACAAATGCTGAATGCTATTTTCGCTTTTACCTTTTATCATTAAAGCAAAAATCCTCCTTGGATTTCTTTCAGTTAGCGAAAACACAAACTAATGTAGATCTTTTGTAAAAGTGAAGTGGTGTAAAGCAAACTTTTGAAAAGCAGGGGGATACCTGTATTGCCTAACCTGTTAAATATTCCCAACACTGCTTTTATTTGAGATGTGCAGCATTTGCAGTTGTTTTGCTTCTCAGTGGTAGGATGTTAACAGACTGAGGTCAGGTAACAAGGTCTATAGCAGAAGATGCTCTTCTGTGGTGATCAGTTTAATTTATTTTTTAATGGTACATAGTGTGACAGAATATGCTTTGTTTTATATTGTATATAGATATGATTTTGGGAGATAAAGTGAGGCAGGGTTTTTTTTAGTATAGGTCACATGCAAAAACTTCAAAACAGATCTCATTAAAATACTGGAGCTCTTCTCAAGCTAGACAGATCGGCTCCAAGAGCCTTTGCAAAAGCTTTGGGAGGTGCCCAAGGGACTTCACTTATGGATTGTTATTTTGAAAAGCAACAGATGAAAGAACTCAGAGGATTAGGTTCAGAGCCTCAGTCTGTCTGTGGAGGTTGCTGTTTTAAGAGGGTCATGTGGTTTTGCAAGCAGAGAGGGTAAAACAGGCTTTTTTCTGAAAGAAAGAGAGAGAGAGAAAATTCAGTTCTGCAGTGCTAGAGTTCAGCAGCAGCAGCTGGGACTGGAACAGGACAAGCTGGCAAGCTTGTGGAAAACCCCCATTTTGAGGATGGGTTGTGAGTGCTTAGTTCAGTAGTTCAGCCTGGTCAAAGCCCTTGTGGTCCATTCAAGAGGAGAGGACTGACAGCCTAATGTTTCACTTGAAATAAGAGAAACAAAAAGGAACTCTGTGCTGAACTGAAAGAAAAAAGTTATCATCTGGAAAACCCTGATGGGGCAGGTTTGTTTGGCAAGACAGTGACATAGCTGATTAAAAAGGATGATTTTGTGTCCATGAACAACAAATCTCTCTCTGAAAACTAACAAGAACCTTCCTGAGTGGTAACCATTTATCTTTCAAACTCCAAAGCCTAGTGAAATTCATAAATATTAAACTCTGTGCACAGTATAAGAATTGCCTGCAACCAGTGAACTTGGAGGAGTGAGGATTGAGATTGGACTGTAAATCAAATAACTTTTCTGAACTTACACACACACTTTATATACACATGCACTTATAATTAGAAGTGGGTTAAGTTAAGTTAATAGTAATAAGTTAAAGTTTGATCCTGTTTTTATGTTTAAATATATTTAAAAGCAACTTCTGTCTAAGTAACCATTTGTAACAATACATATTCCTTTTTAATAAGATATATAAATTTTACCCAGAAAGAAATACAAAATCACATTAAAATATTGGGACAGAGTAATTGGTTAACTAGCTTCTAAACATAAAAAAAAATATTTTATTTAATATTTTCCATACATGTAATTAATAAACAATTATACAAAACAGTAAATGTTTAAATTTAAGAAAATTTCATTTATAACTTATAATCCCTTCCCTCCCATGCCCTCCCACCCCCAAAAAAATAAAATAAAATATATAAAAAGATTATATAGACATATAAAATAAAGAAAAAAAAATAGCATAATGGAGTGCTCAGAGGATCGTTTCCAACACACAGGATCCAACAAGGTTTATATAATCAATTTGGGGAAGAAGATTATTGCAGGTCTCAAGAGGCTGGAAGAACATCACTACATATTTATACCTAAAATTTGCATATCTTCTAAACATTATTGAACAAGAAAATTTTAAAGCATAATTAAATCACAGTGTAGAATGTCATGCATCCATCTGGCTGATGAACGATTTAAAGTTTCTACAAAGAATGATGATACTCAACGTTTCAAGAACTTTTAAAAGAAAACATACCTGAAAGGATAAGAGAATCCTATCTCGATGTTCAGGTTACTTTCTGATTTGTTTGCACAATCCACACCAACTTTCAGTGCTCCCGAGTAACCACCACATGTTGCAAATGCAAAGATTGCAAAAATCTGAAAACAGAAAAATAAAATAGACAGTTGATCGACTGTGGCAAATTGTTGCAGTTTTTTTCCACCATCTAAGCAGAACAAAAAGTCATGAAAAAGTATTTGTTATATCATCTATTTACAAAATACTTGAACCTAATCAAAATGAATTAAATTGCACATTCATTAAACAGAGATGAAATGAATATCAGATAGTGGCACATTTGCTCTCTTTTTCTGCAATTGGACTCACCAACAATGGAACACCAATGTTCTGAGCTGAAGGACTGGATACATTTTATATTAATCCATTCAGGAAGCCATGACTGGTAAACATTTCACAGCATTATATATATATATATATATATATATATATATATTTTATATATATATATATATATATATTGTGACTGCCATGCCGAGCTTACAGCAACTGCATTGTTGCTGCACTGACTACTGAGAAATGAATGAGTGTTTAAAGAAATCATCACCCTTTTAGTCACAGTATTGTTCACTAACCATGAGTACAACATCTTACTCAATGGGGGCCATATGTGCCCCCAACCCCTCCCTGACCCATGGGCCATGGACTGAAATCATAAAATATTTGTTATGATTTATTTTTACGTAGGTGGTAGGAGAGAAATACAGAAGAAACCAACTACACTTAACTGCTTCAAAGGGAACAGAGTACATAAACTTTGAGCAGAGTTCTAAGAGGACCATCATCAAAAGTAGGTTGAGAATGGCTAGTTTCGAGGGTTAGAATGCCATTAGGTAATCGCTTGCATTTCTTGCAACAAATTGGAATATGTCTGTGATAATAATTACAATGAGAATAATTTGTAAATACTTGGGTCTCTCGTTTATGCGTTTTACACTGCCCTTTCGTTCCAGGACATTTTCTCTTTTCTCCCAGAATGCCTGCTATGTAAAAAGCACCAAGACGGAATGGGGGTGGGGGGGGGGGGGGGAATCATTCCAGTCCCTTGTTATTCCACAAAGGGACCTAGTAAAGTTCCCGGAATGCCTCCAGTGTAAAGGGCACTTCTGACATTCCAGGATCAACTCGGGTAAGTAAATGTCACTTTGATGACGCATATAATGTGCAACATTTCAGCGCAAGACTTGAAACCAATAGTCTGTTCTCAGCATCCAATGAGTGATTCTGAGATCCACGAGCTCCTCACTATCTGTACAGAGAAGCATGGTGAGGAATGGGCCGATAAACGACTGGCTTCCAAAATCAAGGCTCATGGGATTGGGGGCAAAGTATTGATGTGGATTGAGAACTGGCTGGCAGATAGAAGACAGAGAGTTGGGATAAACGGCTCATTTTCTGAGTGGCAGGTGGTGACCAGTGGGGTGCCACAGGGATCTGTACTGGGACCCCAGCTGTTCACAATTTACATTAATGATCTGGATGAGGGGATTGGATGTAATATCTCCAAATTTGCAGATGACACTAAGCTAGGAGGGGTTGTGAGCACTGAAGAGGGGGTCAGGAAGCTCCAGTGTGATTTGGATAAATTGAGGGACTGGGCAGATACATGGCAAATGCACGACAATATGGATAAATGTGAGGTTATCCACTTTGGTAATACAAACCAGAGGGCAGATTACTATTTGAATGGCAATAGATTAAGAGATGGGGAAGTGCAGAGAGACCTAGGGGTACTTGTACACCAGTCTCTGAAGGCGAGCATGCAGGTACAGCAGGCGGTTAAAAAGGCAAATGTTATGTTGGCCTTCATATCAAGAGGGTTTGAGTATAGGAACAAGGATACCTTACTGCAGCTGTACAGGGCCTTGGTGAGACCCCACCTGGAGTATTGTGTGCAGTTTTGGTCACCTTATCTAAGGAAGGATGTTCTTGCAATGGAGGGAGTGCAGAGGCGATTCACCAGGCTGATACCTGGAATGGCAGGAATGACTTATGAGGAAAGATTGCGCAAATTGGGATTGTACTCCCTGGAGTTTAGAAGATTGAGAGGGGATCTCATAGAGACATATAAAATTCTGGCAGGACTGGACAGAATGGATGCAGATGGGATGTTTCCAATGATGGGAAAATCCAGAACCTGGGGCCATGGTTTGAGGATAATAGGCAAACCATTTAGGACCGAGATGAGGAGGAATTTCTTTACCCAGAGGGTGGTGAATCTGTGGAATTCATTGCCACAGAGGGAAGTAGAGGCAGGTTCATTAAATATATTTAAGAGAGAATTAGATATATTTCTTCAGTATAAGGGTATTAAAGGTTATGGAGAGAAGTCGGGGACGGGGTACTGAACTTTAAGATCAGCCATGATCTCGTTGAATGGCGGAGCAGGCTCCTATCTTCTATGTTTCTATGTTTCTATATTAGATCAGGGAGCTCAAAAAATGAGAGACAGGGGCTTTACTTGGGATAAATCCCAGGTCATTAGCAAGCTGAAATGCCTGCATAAGAAGTACCACCAGGTAAATGACCACAATGACAGGTGAGTCAGAGGGCGATTGGACTGGCTGTATTTCGAACAGTGCTATGCCATCTGGAGCTCAAACCACTCAGCACACCCAATTGCACTACAGAGCAACATGGAGGGTCCATCCACCCCTGAAATTGTTCTAGCTGAGTCCCCCTCCTCCAATGCCAGTCCTGATGCCAGGGTTCTGAGTGGCATGGAAACTGAGCCCAGTAATACAGGACCTGCATCTCACAAGCAACCGGGTGAAAACATTTCTTCTTGTGATAAACAAACTTTATCATGAGTTTTGTGTGTGTAGAGCTCGTCGAAAGAACCAAAGACTTGTTGATCCAAACCAAGGCTTTTATTAGCAAAAGACCGGAGCTCTTCACAGGTGGCTGACCAGTCCGGAATGATCCAACCTGGCTAGGGACGCAACCCTTTAAGGCCCAGACAATAGGTGTGGCTTAGCTCTCAGCCAATCGCTGTAAGCACAGTCTAGATACAGTAACTATATACACTATGTACATTGGTGATAGATCTGTACTATCACAGTGTGTCTGCCCATAAAGAGCAGTCTTGCTAATATAGCTTGTGCTCCATTACTTTCCAAGGTTCTAGCTGCCTAAGAAGAGACAGAGACCTACAAAGGCACAGGCGGTGACCCAGGAAATGAGAGAGATGTTGCACTTAATGAACCATGATGATGTGGAGAGGGAGCATAATTGGCAGGAGGTGCAGAGGACCTGTGAGGAGCAGATGAGAAGAGAGGCAGAGATGGCAGTATGTGAAGTGAACAGACGTACCCGGTCAGAGGAAATGACAGGGTTTTGTTCAAAGATTTCCAACAGGAAATGCAGAACTAGGCCTCATTCATAAGGGACAAGTTTACACTAACATCATCCTCTGCTCAACAGCATCAAGCTGCCACTGCAATGCAACAAACTCCCGTGTGACAATACCACACTCATCAACCTCATAGCTAGTATTTCTTTCATGCACCACCACAGAATGACTTCATGCAACACTCAGACAAGGTACATGTGTCTTCTCAATCACCCTCACCCTCTTCCTTCCTCCAGCTGCTGGAATGATGTGACTTTTGCAAATGGTTATTGATGTTTGGTTTATTGCACAGTTGCAAATAATTAAATGCATTTGAATTAAAAGTTTTTATTTTTGTTTACATTTCCTGTTCATGACTATTCTTTTACAAGTGTACTACATACATTTACTAAAAGCTGTTATTTACTAGCTTAATTGCTTATAGAAGGGGCATAATTGCCTCATGGATCGCCTGATGACTGTGTGCTTGGGCACCCTGATAAGCAACCCAATCAGGCTCCTCAGGAAGATCGTATAGATCAGTGTTCCACTCAGGCAAGAAGCATTCCTTGTTGATCTCATGTATATTGTGTAGAACACAACAGGCAACAACAATACAAAATTGTCTGATACAAAAGTGGTACAAATATTAAATTGCTTGGCCAGGCACCTCCAGCGACATTTGAGATATCCTCAAGCATTTTCCACCACCATCCTTGCCGAGTTCAAAGGGTGGTTAAAGCATCACTGCTGTTGATCGAGTGCATGGTGGCTAGTTCACCCCTTCATCAGCCACTTCCTGAGGGGGTAAGCTGGGTCTCCAATTAGATGCACAGGGATTCCACTCCGTTAACAGTTTTAGATTTCTGTAGGCAGAGCAATGTAGATGTTTAAGTGCCTTATGCAACATCTGAGAATGACACGTAAATCACTGTACAGTGGGATATATTAACTTCCTTCGTGGGAAGAGGTACCTGCCTTGATCTTCAGCCTTTCTGTAGATGGGCAAGTTGGCTAAAGCTTGAGTATCATGGGTGCGACCAGGCCAACCCACATACACATCTATGAAGCTGGAACAACAAAAGGTCTATGTTTACATCGACATACGAAACATATTAATTGATAAAGAGGAATAATTGTAACTCAGCGCATGATCCTTACCAGTAGTTGTGGTCAATAACAGCCTGAAGAACAATGAAGTGCCAGCCTTTCCCATTGCAATAGGCTAGTGGATCCTCATGAGGGGCTCTGATGGGAATATGTGTGCCAGCAATGGCACCAGCACACATTAAATACTCTCATTCTGCAAATACATCCATTATCCCCTCCTGAAGTCATGCACTACTCAGCAGGCCAACAAAATGTTTAAATAGGACCCTCTTCAATGCTTCAGTAATTTAGTGTACCAACACACACAGAGTGGCCACACTGATACCTAAATGACAACTTATGGATCGATATTCACATGGGGTAGCACATCACCACAAATCAACAGGGGATCTAAGCCGAGGTTCCAGAGGCTGTCTCCAATTTGTTGTCTTTTGCCTTAGGTGTGGCTCAACAAGTTCCAAAACAAAATCAAAAGTGGACTGGGACATACTAAAATGACTCTGCCACTCTCCTTCATCAAAATTGTTGAGAACATTAGACCAGAACACGGGCCCATGTGGACTCTCTCTCCTCCACATTTTTCTACCTGACAGCAGCACGAATTCACTCACAAAAAGAAAATGTCTCCATCTACAGCATCTAAGGTCCGTACTCATTTCTGCCTCAAACTGGTCCCTGCTTCTTTTCAAATCTTCCTCCATTGTATTTCTGATTGCACATATATGATGCTCATACAGATTCTGGTTCCATCTGCGCATCATGAAGTTATGTATGATGCTCATGAAATTACCCTGCACTCAAAGAGGGCTATAAATATTCACAACTAGCACCATAAGCACATTGAGATCAAATGCTATTTTGTTTTGCTTTGAAGGATATGTCTGACATGTAAATAATACATTACAGTAGATGTTGACACAGAGGTATTATATGTCCTGCCTCTTTTGCTCCCGCAATGCTGGCTTGGTGTGTAAAAAGCCACACTACCCAGAAAATTGTGGGATTTGCTCGTTTCAGTGTGAACGACCAAAGCCAGCATATTGACAGGTCTTCATTGCAGGATTACTGTATAAAAAAACATAATTGATAAATTGATCAGCAAGGAAAAATCCAAAATAATATCATCTACAGACAATAAGAGAGAGCAGCTTCAGAATTTCAGTATTTTAACTGAATAATTGCTTACTCCAGATTTAACTTTTGCATGATCTACGCCAAATATGTTTCACAGACAAAATTATATATTTTAAAAATATTTTATTTAAATTTCTGTAGATGTACTAATATCCAAATACAGAAAATGAAAATCATATATTTCAAATTAATTATACATGCTACATAATATACCCCAATGAATCCTACCAACCACCTACCCCCCCCCCCCAATAATCCCCAAGAAAAAAAAATCAAAAGGAAGAAAAAAGAAAAAGATGGAAATACGAATTAGAAAAGTTAGGGAAAAAGAAAAACAAACCTGGTTACCAAAATATCACCATCATTCACACAACTTTGCCTTCTCAATATCATCATTTATTTATCAAAAGGAGTTAGCAAGCTTTTATGATGTTCAGGAAAAGCTCTTTATAAATTACAGTATATATGCATTGGCACAAAATTTAAAAAAAATCATATTTATTCCTTAAATTATATGTAATTTTCTCGTGGTATAGACAAAATTATCATGATTATTGTAGTGTGTAGTGATGAAAAACAACCAGAAAATTATACAATTTTGCTCAATTTGAAATATTGAAACTTTTGAAGCATTTCATAATAAAATGTATATCAGACTGACTGGTGCTGTGGAATAGTAAAAAGAGATAAATTGTAGTTGGATCTTTATCCATGTACTAGGGTTTATAGTGAAAAAAACCATCTTTTTAAAAAATATATATTTTTCACACTATGAACCATATTGACCAAAATACACATAAACATTTCCCTCTTGAATATACAGTGTCATATTCTCCCCTTTTACCCCCTCCCTTCCCTCCCTCCTTCCCACCCCCCCTCCCCACCCACTCAATGTTCAACATATAGGATACATTAAACAATGTCATCACACAATGAAAATAAACAAGAAAATTGTGTCATCTACTTTTACACACTGGGTTAGTTCATTTCGTTTTCTTCTCATTCTGTCATTTTAGGGGGTGGAGGTCCGCGGTAGGATTTCTCTGTTGTATTCCATGTACGGTTCCCAAATTTGTTTGAATACTGTGATGTTATTTCTTAAATTATGTGTTATTTTTTCCAATGGAATACATTTATTCATTTCTATGTACCATTGCTGTATTCTCAGGCAGTACAATGTTTGCATACCACCAACTGAAAACCTACTTGAAGGACAAATTGGGAAGCAGGCTGAGGTTACCAGAAGGAAGCAGTTTTGAATATGTGACTACAGACACAATGATAATTAAAAGATTTATAATAAACAAGTACATCAAACTGCAAGAGAAAGAGAACGATGAAATAAGCTGTAAACCCAAACAAAAGTTGGAACAAGATTTAAACATAAAGATAAAGAATGAAACATGGGAAAAGCTATGCTCCGGAAATATGAGAAATACAATAAATACGAGGTTACGCATGATACAATATAATTGGTTACACAGGCTATGCACCACGCCCCAAAAGTTAAATAAATGGGACCCAACAGTATCAAACAGATGTTTTCACTGTAAGAAGGAAACGGGAACAACAGTACATGCAATTTGGGCATGTGAGAAAGTGGGAAAGTTTTGGGAAGATCTAAACCAGGTATTAAATAAAATCACACAAAGCAACATTACAAAAAATCCAAAGATCTTTCTTCTAAGAAAAATCCATTATTGAAACATACATATATCTCCAATAATCTAAGTTTGAAATTGAATTGTTTATTGTTATGTGTACTGAGATAGAGTGAAAAACTGTGTTTTTCAGGAAAGTCAACTGATAATTAAGTACAATAGATAGTACAAAATAAAACAAAAGTACAGAGTATAGTGTTACAGAGAAAAGGCTTCCATTAAAACAATGCAAGAGCATTATCATTTTAAGTTTGAGAGGTCGAGTCAGTGGCCTGATAACAACAGGAAACTGACTGTCCTTAAATCTGGTTGTGCATGTTTTCAGACTCATGTATCTCTGCCCAATGAGAAAGAAAAGAGAGTGATTAACTATAATTTTTTACATCAATTATATTTAACACCTGAAAAATTAAAAAAGTATGGTTTTCATGAATTAGATTTGTGTTTTAGATGTGGTGATATGGTTGGAACTTTTTTTCATGCCGTTTGGTCATGTACACATATACAATCTTTTTGGAAGAAAATTCAATCGTTTTTAGAATATCTGTATCAGATTAAAATAGTTTTAAATCCAACAGTATTTTTATTGTAGTTTGCAACTTTTGAAAGGCTTGGGATTAGATAAGTTTCAGCTTGCTTTTGTATATTTAGCTTTATCCGTAGCGAAAAAATGTATTGCTAGTACGTGGAAAGATACAAATATAATTGATATTAATAGTTGGCATAATGAGATTAAATATTGTGTAATAATGGAAAAAATTACATATGTTTCGTGTGATAATTATAATTTTTTTATTAATAAGTGGTCATTATATTGAGAATATTTACATTTCAATTTACATTGATTAGATCTTAATACGTATATTTAATTTTTCTTTAATATTTTTTATTTTTTTTTCTTTATGGCTCTCCTTAGGAGAGATGGCTGAAGGGGGGGGGCAGTTCTTTTCTTTTCTCTTTTTTTATATATATATAAAAAATAACGTTCATGTTTATGGTTAATTGTTGTATATGTCATGTATTATTTGTTTTTTTTGAACGAATAAATAAAGTTTAAAAAAAAGAGAAAGAAAAGAGAGTATGACTGGGAGGGGGTTGAGTCTTTTAATATGTTGGTTGCTTTCCAAATACAGCAGGGGTTGTAGACAAGTTAATGGAGGGAAGGCCTGTGTGCATAATGGCCTGAACTCTCTGCAATTTCTTGTGATCTTGGGCAGAGCAATTCACATACAAAGCTGTGATGCATCCTGATAACCTATAAAAATTGGCGACATGGTGAAGTTCCTTGGTCTTCTGAGGAACTGGACATGTTGGTGCACTATCTTAGCTGTAGCATCAATATAGTTTGATCAGGACAGAATGAGGGTGATAAATTACACCTAAAAAATTAAAGCCATCTGCATCTTAGCACCTTTGATACAAAGCTCCATCTGCATCTTAGCACCTTTGATACAAACAGGTGCATGTGCTCCAATCTGCTTTCTGAAAATCAGTTCCTTTATTTTGCTAAGATTAAAATGGGATATTGTTCTAAAAAATTTACAATTATTACGTAATTCTAATGGAAAGAAGCTCCATTCTGGATTTGCACAATAATTTGGATGATGTGAAAAATAATTAAAAGTTTATGATTGTTTGCCAGATAAATGGAGATCATGAACTTTTGATATGCTACACATATTATATTACTTCTAGTTCTTGGATCTCCACTAAAACATTGTGAAATTGAGTCTACCTGTAGTTTGATCAATGCATTGCTATGGTCATGCATTAACACATATCCTTTGCAATTCATCTTGGAACCTATAGACAGAGCTCAAAGTTGAGAAGGGAGAAATAATTCTTATCATGCTGACAGAATATCAGCTAAAGTGGAGATGGATGGGTTGACAGCTGATGAACTGTCAATATGATTATGATTCCACCAGCCATTTGGATGGATACATAGATAAGAAGGACTTTGATGGATATGGACTAAATTCAGGAAAATGGCTTCAGCCCAATAGGCGAGTTTGGACAAAGGGCCTGTTCCCTGCTATTTATGACTGCGAAGGATATTTTTCCTGGTCCAAATGGGTTCCATCCCAGGTTGCTCAGGAAAGTAGAAGTGGGGACATGAAAATACTTGCCAATTTACTTCTTCCAACCTTCCCTGGGCATGTAGAGAAGTGCCAGAGGATTGAAATGTGGCAGAATGACACCTTTCTTCAAGAAAAAAAAACAAATTAGGCAGACTGAAAGGCTTTTTAGTAATGTAAAAGTATTCGCTATATCACCCATTTACAAAATGTTTAGACCTGATTAAAATGGTAGTATTTGTGGTGGATAAGGTTTTACAAGTAAAATTTACAGTCAAGGTCAAGGAGAAGTCTGAGCTAATTAAGGAGACCCTGCTTGGATTTGCTAAAAGGAGATCTTGTCTGACTAATTGATCTGAATTTTTGATGAAATTACATAAAATAAAACTGTTTGATGAAGGGGGCACATTGGATGTTGTCCATGTGGATTTTATAAAAGATTTTGGCATAATTCCACATAAAAAACAGTTTAATAAAAGTGAGGTGTTGGAATAGAATGATTAGTATCAACATGGAAAAATGAAGGGTTTAATGATTAAAAAGCAAAACAGTAAAAACACAATTCTGGAGAAACTCAGCAGGTCACACATTGTACTTTATATAGTAAATGTAAAGATAGATAACCAACGTTTTGGGCCTGAGCCCTTCATTAAGATATGATCAATATGCAAGCTGGCCCCTGGTAAAATGGCAGGGGATGGGCAGGGAGAGGAGCATAGGTCCACAGGCACTAGGTCATATGGGAGGGAGGGAGGGTTTAAAACAAAACAGTGAGTTATAATATTTGATTTTTCCTTGGATAGAGAATATTGGATATTACTATTCCAAAAAATAATCTTAGGACAGTTCTTTCCCAAGGTATGAACAATGGGAAACAGAATGAAATTTCAACAGTTGCAAATGATGCCAAATTTGGAAATATGACACACCAGCGACATCAACAAGTTGAGCTAGAGCAGGGGTAGCCAATCCTTTTTAATTTTTAATTTAGACATACAACAAGGCAACAGGCCATTTCGGCCCACGAGTCCATGCCGCCCAATTAACCTACATCCCCGGTACTTACTCGTGGGCCGAATTGGCTTGTTGCTATGCTGTATGCCTTAATTAAAAATTAAAAGTTTGGCCACCCTTGCTCTAGCTCAACTTGTTGATGTCACTGGTGTGTCTTATCTCCAAGTTTGGCATCATTTGCATCTGTTGAAATTTCATTCTGTTTCCCAATGTTGGCTAGAGGGAATGGAAGTCAAGGAGAAATGGAATCTAATGCAGATGGGTTTTTTTTTTACGATTTCCAGTTTTCCAACTTTTATTTTGGATTTCTACCATACATTGTATTTTGCTCATGTATTGTGACACATCTTTTTTAAACCAAAAATATACTTTATTCACAATAAATTATATATAAATCTCCTAATAGCTTGAATACACCTGAGATGGTCCAATCTCAGAAGTTAAGCCGGCTCAGGACTAGTCAGTACTTGGAGGGGAGACCGCCTCGGAACACCAGGTACTGTAAGTTTCTGTGAGGGGCACTGGACAAAGTGGCGACTTTCTGTCTGCCTCACGGTAGACAAAAGTTAAAGAATTTCATGTATGTTACATTCTAAATGTAGTATTATGTGACAATAATGGAACCTTTACCTTTATTGACAAAAAAAGAAAAGTATTCAAAGTCTTTTTACATCCATAATATCAATCATATCTATACAATCTCATCAGTGTACATTATTACATTTGTGCTCTCAATACACCATTACCAGCACTATGGCACTTTGTCATTTCTCCTCCCTCCGTTGATGCATTTTGACATGGGGATAGGGAGCAGACAATAAAGGGTTAATGCTGTATAATGACATGGAAAATTCTCACCATTATTACCTTACAAAAAACTAGCCACAAGCCAGGTCAGTTTCTTCAGAGCCCTTAAATAACTTAGAATTAATTACTAGCAAACCTTCACATGGGCTCAGCAGCTTTCTTGCTATATTTATCCTTAAAATATGGAAATGGGTGCAATTTATAAGCAATTAATGTTTGTTTAGTTAATTAAACTGATCACTTTAATCTGATATAACTCCACCAAATCCCATGTAGCTCCAATCTCTTCACTTGTTATCTCCAAACTCTCACCTCTACCTGGTCATCGGAACATTCAAGAAAGTAGGAAGTGAAAATTAGGAAAATCAACAGCTCTTGTATGATTTCAATCAAGATTTCAATGACCAAGATGAAAAGCATCTTTTCCGAACAGGGACACAGACAGGAAAACAGTAGAGGAAAGGTGGGCCCTGATGTAATTATTTTTGAGAGTTGATCTGCACTGAGAATCGCAACATCTGTCGGCACATTCACATGCATTAACAAAATTCAAAAGTGATTTCTATGTAATGCAATTAACTTTTTTCATTATGTAATGATTTCCTCTGCAACACTGACTAGCCCAGATAGAAATGAAGATATTTTCGTTAAGTATTTATTTGTGCTGGGACAAATTTTTAAGGAGAAATATAGGTGCATAAATATTTAATACCCTGCACATTGCCTTATTTCAAAGTGGAAGTGTTACACACCCTAGTGCATTCAATTATTCCATAGCATGGAGTGTAAGCATTATGGGCACAGTAATTTAATGAGCAATGAGTGTTTATTGTCTGTGATAGTACAGACCTATTACCAATGTATATAGTTACAGTATCTAGAGTGTAATGACTATGCTTACAGCGATTGGCTGAGAGCTTAGCCACGCCTACTGTCTGGGCCTTAAAGGGTTGTGTACCTAGCCAGGTCAGATCATTCTGGACTGGTCGGCCACCTGTGAAGAGCTCCTGACTTTTGCTAATAAAAGCCTTGGTTTGGATCAACAAGTCTTTGGTTCTTTCGACGAGCTCTACATTGTCATATATATAAGTACAATGTATAGATATACCAAAATACTTACTTGCTGCAACCAAACATGTAAAAGACATGGCTACTATAATTCTTTTATTATTTATTATCTTTATTATCTTAATATGCAGAAATCATGATCTCTGTGATGTGAACTCAGTGACTGAGTCACTTCAGCTGTCCAGTATAGAGAGTTCCAAAGATTCTCTATTCTCTGAGTTAAGACATTTCTTCTCATCTCAATCTTAAATGACATCCCTTATTCTGATACTCTGACCCAGACACAGGAAGCATCCTCTCTGAATTCACCCTCTTGAGCCATGTAAGAATTTTATATTTTTCAGTGAGATCGCAGCTCATTTTCTTAAAGTAAGAGAATGCATGCCTTATCTAGTTAACTTCTCCTGGGTTGACCAACTCACAATCTCAGATTCCTTTCTGGAGCCAAAACAACATGGGGAATCCAACTAATACTGTTTCCAAGGAGCAGAATGTTTGTGCTTTTTCTAACTTGGTCATTATTAAATTGAATTGTCCGGCTTAGCAGTCAAATGTCATGGTTTATGGGGCTCACTACATACTAGTGAAGTCACCCATAATAACATGGCATACCTTACAGCTGCAGTTTTAGGTTTCATCCCTTAAAAGGGCACACATACCACACAAACACTGTTACAACAACTTTCAAAATACAATTTACAGAGGGGTAGGAGAGGAGAGAGAATGTGATTCATATTTACTGACAACTATTTTAAGACTTGAATACAGATCTCCTCCAAGAAAGAGATTCTGTGTGCATGCCGATGATTCAAGGTCACAGCAGGACGTTACTTTAGCGATTTTTGTTGGGAGTAAATCTTTGGAGAACTGCACATTGGAGAAGGCCGAAATAGAGACACATCCTTATGCTTCAGCTTCCTCAGCCTTTGGATTGAAACCTTCTTTCCTTGAGGGCAGTGACTGGATGATCTCCAGCAGGAGCAGCGAGCAGCAAGCCATGGTGGAGGTTGAGGGTAAATCAGGTGCCAGAGTTTGGAAATTGAGAGTGATTATGACTGCTTTGACTGGAAGCGTGATCAAAACATGTGTGCCATGCCCCATTTGATAATGCAGCAGATCATAGACCTCTGGTCTTGGTCAGAATTGTCTCGGTGAAGCACAGTCTGCAAAGACTTTGTTATTAGAGATACCTAGACCATTGGTCTCTTTAACATTTTATTAGATTGTTGGGCTTACCTGCCTTGCCTCTGTTTCAACAGCATCTAGCAAAAGGAACATTGTGTGAATAATCACACATTGGAAGTGTGTTCAGAAATACGGTTGAAGGTGCAAGGAATGCTCAGTTTGAAGTGTTTAGATTATTCATCATGCTGTAGAATGCTGTGGAGCAGCTTGGCGAGGAATACAGTTTGGCCTTGATTGTCCCACAGAACAACATGGCCTCAAGGGAAATTATGCTTGAGAAACCTGATTCTTCTGTGAGCAAAAAGGACTGTTGGGTTCTCAGTGGGTAAGATTGAAAAATCACACCAGGAGGCTAAACACAGATGCAACACCACTGCAGAATTTCACACCAGAAGGCTGTTTCTTGGACTATTGCAAATTGCGATGGAAAATTAGCAGCTGAATGTTGTACTATGTGCAGAAATTAGCACAGTTCCACTCTGTCACAGATTAGACCTACTTTTGATGGCAGAGTATTTTTTTGCATCATGGGAGGAATTAACTTTTAGTTCTATCTAAGGAATGGTTTTACCTAATAAGTACTTTAAATAGAGTTTAACAGCTCAATTCTATCATCCCCTAATCCTTATATTTGGGAGGAAAACAACCCTACAATACTCACCTCTTCCTTACAAATTAACACTCTAAATCCTGGTATGATTTTGGTAAATCTGTGCATCACCCAAACCAAGGGCAACACATTGTTCTTCGGGGGTGGTCTCCTAAACTGGAGTCTGACATCTGGGCCTCATGTTTAAGCTCCGCTTAGTATTTTTTATATGGAACAATTTACATAATATTTCTAAAAACATCATACATCATGAAATTTTATGTGGAAATGGACACAGTACAACTCAAATTTCACATTTAAAATGATTTTGCATAAATCGTAGTAGATTTATAAAGAAATTTACCATTGTACTGCAATCAAACCAGATTTTATTTTAGAAAGCATTTTGAGTAATTTAAAATTAGGTAACCCCATTTTAATAGATTGACACAGTGATTAATTTTTTTCGTGTCTTGATAAACTCATCCTTAGCTATCAATTTTACCACATTACTCTTAAATATATCACCTTCAACACCACCCACTAATGGGTCCTTTTTGTCATTGAACTAAGGCAGAATATGGCTGAATCCTGTGTTTTATCACTTTTGAAATGATCAGATAGAAATACTTCACCTGAATATCAGATTATACTTGGATTCTATTGAATACCTTAAGATCTCAATGTTACCTGCTGTTCTCTGGTTTAATTGACTTGTATGTAGTTTAATGTAAATCCATGATTTACTTGGTTCTATTTAAATGGCTATATTGAATTTAAAAAATTATGCTTTTGAAAACTGGAATTCAAATGAATCAGCAATTATTTTGAAGTACTTTTTTCTTGAGATGTATTGCATGAATAAAGGTGACTACTCCACAGGGGCCAGTCAGAAGTGGGAACTCAATTAGTAGCCAGTATATTGCTGCATCTCAGAAGTTCATTTGAATGCAATCAATTGTAGACAACTGAAAAAAAGCAAATGTGTAGGTCAATCAAAAGATTTTAAAAATGGATTAAAGTAATATGCGTAGCACCTTATTGGAAGCAGGTCTCAGTTTTTCAACATCACGAGTTACTAGATCTGAATATCTGACATTTTATGCCTTTATCCCTGGTCAACAGCAATTACAGTTTTCCCTGTGATCAGTGGTACAGTTATTCTGTACAATATACAAGAAATAATGTCATCAAAATGACGAGCATGGCAGAAAAGAAATATATACAGGGCACAAAAACTGTTGAACTTCGTCAAATTAAATTGGATAATAAATGTTTTAAAGGAACACACAGTATTTCTGTTCCCTACAGACTTATAATCATATTGAAAGATGTGTTCTAGCATCTACATCAACCCTAATAAATTACTCCGTGGTTCAGTAGGCTTCATGATAAGCATAATTAAAAGTTGAGAATTTCTCACCAAGGTCTAAGTGCTAAAATTACTTTGTGTAGCAACTGAAGGATAATAAAGGAAAAGGTTGAATGAATTGATAATTGTGAAAGATCTCAGGTTATGAAGATGACAGAGTGTAAAAGTCTAAACAACTGAATACTTTGGGATGAATGGAACAGGTGATATCACCTGGATCAAGAGAGTTATATTGCAACCTTGGAGAGAGATAAAAGAACAATTCAGTCAGAAGAGGAAAAGATTGGCAGGATCCTTCTATGGTACATCAAGCTCATCAGGCTCAACGTGTCCGGAATAGGCACTAATTCCAAGAGTGAAAAATTAAACAGACAATGTCAGTTTTACATCACTCTTGAATTTTCTTTCATTTGACTTCAAGCTGATTTATGATCTCCGTTTTACAATAGAAAATGCAAAAAGTTAAATTATCCTCATGAGGCTCTCATCGATGGAGCAACAAATAAGTACATGTGCAACCAATTGATAACATAGTTCCAGTTAATTGCTATAGATGAATAGATGTTAACAAATAATTATTTCTCAATCTGTGACTCAAGAGTTTAATAAATGAAATTTCTCATCTCATTTATGCTATCCAAGAGACAATTTAATTGATTTAATTATGAGCATTAATCTTGTCCTCTAGTGCAACACACTCAGTGCTCTAATTACCTTTTATAGTTTTATGATAAAAATCATTGTTGTAAATTAAATCTTCAAAGTACAACGATTGGTCAAGGGTAATTTTAAATAAAGTTTGAATACAGCACCTTATAATAATACCTCTATTTCCATTTCAATCTAGCCACACCTAACTATACCTAAACATATAAACAAATTGTATTATTGTACAAACAGCACACTTTGCCTGTCATCATACATAATTACCCACACCCCCACGTCCCCTAGCAATCCTATCCTGATGATGACATGCGTGCTGCCTTCAGGAGAGTGAATCCGAGGAAATCATCCACCCCGGCTGGAGTTCCTGGTCAAGAACTAAAGTTCTGTGCTGATCAACTTACAATGGTATTCACGATTCCTTCAATGTCTCACTCCAGCAGGGCATGATACCCATCTATTTCAAACAGGCGTCAATCATACTGGTGCCCAAGAAGAATGTAGTAACCTGTCGATCAGTAGCACTTACATCAACAGTGATGGAGTGTTTTGAAGACTGGTGATGAAGCATATCAGCTCCTGTCTGAGTAGTGACATGGATGTATTCCAGTTCACCTATTATGGCAACAGTTTTACAATGGATGCCATCTCACTAGCTCTACACAAAGACCTGGAACATTTAGACAACAAAGATGCATACATAAGGATGCTCTTTATTTACACAATCATCCCCTTAAAACTGATCAGCAAACTTCAAGACCTGGAAGTTAACACCCCACAGTATAATTTAATCATGGATTTCCTCACCTCCAGATCACAATCAGTGAAGATTGGTAAGAACTTCTCCACAATCTCCATCAGTACCGGAGCCCTGCAGAGCTGTGTTCTTAGTCCCATGCTCTACTCACTTTACACCTATGACAGTGTAGCTCAGTATGACAATAACACCATCTACAAATTTGCAGTCGATACCATGGGAGTGGGTTGTATAAAGGAAGGGGATGAGTCAGCATACTGGAGGGAGATTGAAAACTTGGCTGAATGGTGCACCAACAGTAACATTGCACTCAATGTCACCAAAATTAAGGAGCTGATTGTTGACTTCAGGAAAGGAAAGCCAGAGGTATACAATCCAGTGATCACTGGGGATCAGAGGTGGAGAGGGTGAGCACATTTAGGTTCTTGGGATTCAATACTTCAGAGGATCTTTCTTGCACCCAAGACATCAATGGCATTATGAAGAAAAGACGTCAGTGCCTCTACTTCCTCAGGAGTTTATGTGAAGTTTGTTGTGACATCAGAAACCCTGGCAAATCTCTACAAAGGTTTGGGGGAAAGTGTGCTGACTGGTTGCATCACGGTCTGATATGGGAACATCAATACCCCTGAGTGTAAAGCTCTCCAAAAGGTAATGGGCACAGCCCTGGACATCGCAGGCAAAACCCTCCCCACTATTGAGTACATCTACAGGAAGCGCTGCTGTTGGAGAGCAGCTACAATCATCAGACCCTCACCATCTAGCACGTGCTCTGTTCTTGCTGCTGCCATCAGAAAAGAGGTTTAGGTGCCACAAGACTCGCACCACCAGGTTCAGAAACAGCTGCTATCCCTCCATCATCAGACTCTTCAACAAAAAATTTAATCAGGGACTAATTTAAGGACTCTTACTTGTGCACTTTATTGATTTTTAAAAATTCTCTCTGTATTGCAGTCAGTTTGTTAACATTCATTATCTATTTACAGTTATGTATTTTTTTCACTACCAATTACTGGTAATTCTGCTGCGCCTGCAGGAGAAAAGAATCTCAGGGTTGTATGTGATGTCATGTACGTACTCTGACAATAAGTCTGAAATCTGAAATTAATGTGTTAACAGAATCCTATGAAAATGTGCATTATTATTAAAAGAGAACTTTTTTTTTCTAATGTCAGCATCATGTACTTTTCTTAAAACATGAAGACTATAAAATACAAAACCTCTTCTTGTTCACAAAATAACTCAGGGTTAAGGTGATTTTGAACGCTGTTTTTTTTGGTCAAACATGATGACTCTATTCATCTTAGAATTTAAAAAAATAAAATAGACAATATTATTTGTTGATAAATGTAATGGAAAGGGCTTCTTCGAAGTACATAATTTGAAATGCGTAGTTGCTACAATAATGCAATACAATCAGTGGAAATGAATAGCAATGCTTCAAAAGCACTGAATTTTAATTTATCACAAGCAGTAATAAAGTCAATAATTGAGATAAATAAAATACATATTAATACAGCAAAAAATGTATTAGTAGACAGCCAGATAAAGTATTTGGCTGGCACAATGGACAGACTTCAATATCTTAGAAAAATAAATATTTGGAAGCTGTTGCAACATCTAGCATAGCAGCCAATGGATGCACAACAGATTAGCATTAAGATAAATGTGATTTTGACCATTTAACCTTTGTTGTAATTCTGATTGAGGAACCACTTTCACTAGGGCACCAAGAATGGTGTCATTTTATGCTCATTGCCTGATGGGCCCTTAAATGCAAATCTCTATTAAAACTGCATTATTATGCTGCTTCTTTTCTTTCCTTTGTCTGATGTGATTGTAAAACAACAGCTACAATTTTACCTTTAGATGCTTCAGCCAAATAAATACATTTGGACAGCAGAGTGTATCATAATTGTGCGCATTGCATGCTTCCATGTGTTCCATAATTTGTTTCTCATGACCACTGTGACATAATGGAAAAGCTTGTAGTTTTCCATTTTGCTTCACATATCTATATGTTCAGAGATGGTTATAACCTCATGTTACGTTGATGACAGGGATTGTCAATGTTGGATCTTTTACAAGTTCCTTCACAGTTTTACTTGGGTTGATATTAATCATGAGAAATCAGAAGTAATTGTGTATCTTCAGCAATTGCCAGGAAAAGTAAAGTCCTGGTGGATAGGGTACATTTATATTTCTCAGTCCAATGGATTTTTCTTGGAGAGCAAGGTGGGTGAGTGATATTTGCCAGCCCAGACAGCCAGTGCGTGGGGAAAAAACTCAGGGTTAAAGTGATGCACTTCTTTACAATTTTCAAATGAGGACATTATGTTGGGTGCTGTTAAATTATATATATAATGCTCAACACCTAGCTGATGAGTTTACAAAGCTGCCACTGACATCTGTGGCACTGCAGATTTCCCCAAGTGTGTGTTTTCTCATTTTGACATCAGATTGTTGCTTGTCTTCATCTTGGAAGATCTCCAAATGTGAGCACATGATCGCATTGGGATAGTTCATTGTGGAGTCTTACACACGTTGCCCACCCAGAAAAATCACCCTTCGTGTACTTTTGTCTTTCCTATTATCAGGTTGAAAAGCAGTCACCATGCTTTCTGGGGACTTGTCTTATGACTCTCCACCTCTGGAAGTTCCTCCAGAGTGCTCAGGTCCCTAATTCTTATAGAGAGAGGTTCCTTAAAGAATTGGTGTCATTCGATGTTTTCACCTTTGCGTAGTAGGTGTGCCTTCCCTGAGATGAATCCTGCTGAGAATTGAGCATTGTTTTAATTCAATATTTGCATATATTAAATTGTGTCATTATAATAATTAACTATCAGGATGAAAGACTTCTCACCAAGATAGTTACATGAGCAAGTGTTCCTTGCTTTTTATAATTTGATGTCCTATCTCTGGAGATGTGGAGCAGTATAATTTACTCAGAACAAGTTGGATTTCCCTGATGCAGTCTTTTGTGGTTGCAATGGTCATGTTTGAGCAGTGTTACCATTTCTAAATGAGTTTTGAATCACAAAACAATGAGGAGAACAATTAAACAAGAAACTGCATTCCAAGGGTTAAAAGTGATTGCCACTGAATTGGCAGTTGCTGCTGTCTGTTAAGTATTGTTTTTATGGAGAATGGCAACGATTGGCTTATTAGTTTTACTTTGAGGTTTCTTTCCAAAGCAGAGAAATAGTATTTATCAAAAGGTTGGAGAGAGCCGTGGTTTTCAAGGAATATTGGAAACTTGGTTCGAAGAAAAAGGGAGGCGTACATTAGGTATAAGAAGCATGGAATTAAGGAGATGTTTGAAAAATACATTGAATGTAAGAGGAATCTTAAGAGAGGAATTAGGAAAGCTAAAAGAAGGTACGAGGAGACTATAGCAAGCAGGGTGAAAATTAATCCAAAAGGGTTCTACAAATATGTTAATGGTAAAAGGAAAGCGAGAGACAAAATTGGTCCCTTAGAGAATCAGAGCGGAAAACTGTGTGTGGAGCCTAGAGAAATGGGGGAGATATTGAACAGTTTCTTTTCTTCGGTATTCACCAAGGAGAAGGATATTAGGAGATGTGAGATTAAAAAAAAGCAAATTGGGTAAATATGGAGAATATAGTGATTACGAAAGATGTAGCGTTAGGGCTTTTGAGGAATATAAAGGTGGATAAGTCTCCGGGACCAGACGGCATCTTTCCTAGGACACTGAAAGAAGTAAAGGAGGAAATAGCAGAGGCTCTGGCGGTAATTTTCCAAATGCCATTAGAGATGGGGATAGTGCCGGAGGATTGGCGTATTGTGCATGTGGTTCCGTTATTTAAAAAGGGTTCAAGGAGGAAGCCTGGCAATTATCGGCCTGTAAGTTTGACGTCTGTGGTAGGTAAATTAATGGAGAAAGTTCTTAGAGACAGTACTTATAACTATTTGGATGGACAGGGTCTGATCAGGAGCACTCAACACGTATTTGTGGGCGGAAGGTCCTGTTTGACCAATCTGATTGAATTTTTTGAAGAGGTGACTTGGAATGTAGATGAGGGTAGCGCAGTTGATGTTGTCTATATGGACTTCAGTAAGACCTTCGATAAGGTACCACATGGAAGGTTAGTTAGGAAGGTGCAGTCTTTAGGTATAAATTTTGAGATAGTCAAATGGATTGAACATTGGCTGAAAGGGAGAGGCCAGAGAGTGGTAGTGGAAAATTATCTGTCAGGTTGGAGGCCGGTGACCAGTGGTGTGCCTCAGGGATCTGTATTGGGCCCATTGTTGTTCGTTATATACATTAATGATCTAGATGATGGGGTGGTGAATTGGATTAGTAAATATGCAGACGATACTAAGATAGGAGGAATAGTGGATAATGAAGAAGGTTTTCAAGGATTGCAGAGGGATTTGGGCTGCTTAGAAAAGTGGGCTGAAAAATGGCAGATGGAATTTAATGCTGATAAGTGTGAGGTGCTTCATTTTGGTAAGAAGAATCAGAACAGGACAGTAAATGGGAGAGCATTGATGAATACAGAAGAGCAGAAGGATTTAGGAGTAACGGTACATCGTTCCCTGAAGGTAGAAACTCATGTGAATAGGGTGGTGAAGAAGGCTTTTAGTATGCTGGCCTTTATCAATCATTGCATGGAATATAGGAGTTGGGAAGTGATGTTGAGATTGTATAAGGCGTTGGTGCGGCCTAATTTAGAGTTCTGTGTGCAGTTCTGGTCGCCTAATTATAGGAAGGATATAAACAGAGTGGAGAGAGTGCAGAGAAGATTTACCAGAATGTTACCTGGGTTTAAGCATCTAGAGTATAGGGAGAGATTGGGCAGATTAGGTCTTTATTCTTTGGAGCGTAGAAGGTTGAGAGGGGATTTGATAGAGGTATTTAAGATTATGAAAGGGATAGACAGAGTGGATGTGGATAGACTATTTCCGTTAAGAGTAGGAGAGATTGAAACGAGAGGACATAAGTTAAGAGTTAAGGGGCAGAGGTTTAGAGGTAACATGAGGGGGAACTTCTTTACTCAGAGAGTGGTAGCGGTGTGGAACAAGCTTCCGGGAGAAATAGTGGCGGCAGAGTCAATTTTATTATTTAAGGAAAAGCTGGACAGGTATATGGATGAGAAGAAGGTGGAGGGTTATGGTCATTGTGCAGGTAGGTGGGACTAGAGAGGAGTGTTTGGTTCGGTGTGGATTAGAAGGGCCAAATGGCCTGTTTCCGTGCTGTAATTGTTATGTTATATGTTATTTTATGTTATATCAAGTTTATAAACGTACAGTAAGAATGTTATGACTTTCATGCATGACAACCTTCTGGATAGAACTTCCTTAGACTTCAGCAAGGTGGCAAGAATTGGCACTAACATTACCCTGTACCATTGGTGTAGCTTTACTAGAGGGTCCCTCTGTAGAGACCACATGGTGGGATGCACAATCAGAACGGAAATACTTTGAGTCAGCTATTAGTTGGTGCAATACACAATACCCTGGTGAAATTGTGCCATGGCAGAATAACAGCCAATAGTCCAGCCACTCCCCAACAGCTGTTACTATGATGAGTTGTGACATCATTTGAACACATTGAAACAGGAAGAAGAATGTGAAAATTATGCAGTTTTACCACATTAAAGACCAAGGTATAGGTTAAGCATGGTGCGGCATTTTTTGACGATCCAGACCTTTTCTACCATAAGAAAGAAGCTTTTCTGAAACAGTTATTGAAGTAAGTCATATCAAGAAACTTTGCCAGAAATGTTATCTGGTGATTGGTTGGGCATAGGTATCCAGAATGAAATAGATGACATTATATGTGTACTGGATAATCACATGGAAAGGTTGGTTAGTGAGAAGAGCCATTGATTACACTAGACACTTTTCTTGGTGAAGACTTGCTGTGACTAGAAAATAATCACCTGTTTATGAGGCTAATAAAATGAATAAGGATAAACCTTGTGAGAGGATGTTAGCATCAATACAACATGTATTGAAACCATATGCTAAACTAAATTTGTAAATATAGAGATTTTAAGGATAGATAGTTTCATGGCAGCATTTTAATTCTGATTATATTTCATTCACATTAAAAGGAATAGACCTGTATTGATCCTTGTGAGGAGACTGCTACTTAACATACTCTCTGATTCTATTGTTCTTAACTCCTCTAAAGGTTGGAAAATATCACAAAATAAAATGGTCTTGTACATGCATGCAAATTGCTGAACTGGGTATGTTGTTTTTATTTGACAATTACATTCATTGATAGCTTACGTAGCCAATATGAAGTTATCCACAGATGCAAAATTTCATGACTTAAGACTTTAGAACAGGGCTTGAATCTGAGCTTCTGAGTGAAGCAAGAATGCCATCAATTGAGACTCAATTGAGCCCTGAGGGGCTGATTAATGCAACTCAGCCATAACTGAATTTAACTAAATTGATACTGCTTACCTTTGCTTTGCGACTCTTTCCAATTTTGTTTTGATCTTTGTAGACATAGTTGGCTCGGAAGTAATGTTTTAGTTGACTCTATTAGCCTGTACAGAGGATCTAACACTGCCGTGAATGAGAAATGTAGATGAGGAAGAGGCACAAACAACCTCAAAATACAGAATTTATGAGAAAATGAAACATGGGATATAATTTTACATTGTTGTGTTTCTTTGATGATCAATACTTTGAAGAGTTTCAAACTAAGTGGAAATATGTCCCACCTATTGGATTTAACTTGCAATTACAAGTTTCAAACTTTCTTCAAGGCTCAAAGTTTACTTCAGGATATGTAAACAGAGAGAGAGATTTTGCATGAATGCTCCAGTAATCTTGATGTTCCAATGAAAACATTGTCAATAGTTAGTCAGGCAGAAAGTTAATATTTGTGTATGGAGTAGTAGTTTAAACCACCCATTCTCAACCATTTTTTGGCTAAGGCCTCCTTAGGACTCCACTCGACGTTTATGGACCCCTTTTCCTGTGAAGCAGTTAAGTTTAGCTGGTTTCTTTTGTATTTCTCTCCTACCAACTTTATAAAAAAACAAAACCATTCTGATGATTTCAGTCCTTTCCCTCTTAAATGTGGCCCTCAGTGTGCGGGGGTGGGGGAGGAGGGGGGTGTGTATGATCCCGCTGTGAATGGTTAGTTTATACTGACACTCTTTCACACTTTACCACTCGGGGAGAAGTCATGCTTGATGTTCCCAAATTCAATGTGGTGGATATAATGCATTAGCTGATTTGTTTATCTGTTTGACATAATTGAACAAGTCTATGAATGTAGCTAAGGGATTATTAAAAAGGAAAATAGGGTTCAGTGCTTTCACCTTCTTATGAAAGCTCCCATATATGAATAGTTCTTAATGGATTGGAGCACAAATTAAGATTTCTTTCACTCTGTTCACTTAAATTCATCTGCTCCTTTTTGAGAAGCTCTGACAGGTCTCAACTAGTTTAATTAAACAATCTTCATGTGCAAGTGAAGTAGTCTACTTTTGATCAGTAAAGGAAATGCTCAGGCTGGTTAATCAGGGCATGATATTGAGAATGATGACAAAGAAAATCCTTCCCTGTTTTCCCTTGGAGGAGGAGGCTTCAGTTAGTGACTAAATGGGCTCATGAAGAGAAGCAGTGAATTGTACATTAAACTTTTAATGCAAACACTATGATTCATTTTATATTACTTATCTGTTAACTGAGCAGTCTGGTACGCAAGTGCAAACACCAATAACAGAATCAGAATTTATTGTCATGAACAAGTCACAAAATTGGTTGTTTTGCAGCAGCGTCACAGAGCGAACCATCTTATAAGCCAACTTACGACAATAAATAAACATAGTGTACGCAAAGTCAAAGGTAGTGGCATTGGTTCATTGATCATTCAAGAATCTAATGGCAGTGGGGAAGAAGCAGTCTTTGTGCCACTAAGGGTTTGTCTTTAGGCTCCTACACCTTTTCCCGAATGGTAGCAGAGTGAAGATGGCATGGCCTGGGTGGTGGGGGTTTTGAGGATAGAGGCTGCTTTCTTAAGACACCGCCTCTTGTAGATGTCCTCGATGGAGTGAAGTCTGGTGCCCTGATGCCACAGGCCGTGTTAACAACCCTCTGGAGTTTTTTTTCCTGTCCTGGCACCTTCATGCCAGACAGTGATGCAACCAGCCAGAATGCTCTCCAAGGTAAACCTGAAGTTTTTGAGATGACATACTGAATCTCCTCAAACACCTCACAAAGTATAGCTGCAGGTGAGCCTTCCTTGTGATTGCATCCTCGAAGATGTTGACACCCAGGAATTTGATGTTCTTGAACCTCTCTACTACTGAGCCCTCGATGGGGACTGGATTGTGTTCTCCTGCCTTCCTCCTGAAGTCGACAAGCATCTTCTTGGTTTTGCTAACGTTGAGTGCAAGGCTGTTAGCGTGACACAACTCAACTAGCTGATCTATCTCCATCTTATATGCTTCCTCGTTGCTATCAACTACCATGGTATCATTGGCAAATTTGTAGAGAGCATTGGAATTGTGCCTGACCACACAGTCATGGGTGTATAGAGAGCAGAGCAGTGGGCTAAGCACGCATCCTTGGGGTGCGCCTATGTTGATAATCAGTGAGTATGAGATATTGTTTGCGATTCATTCTGACTGTGGTCTTCTGATGAGGAAGTAAAGGATCGAGTTGCAGAGTGGGGTGCAGAGACCCAGGGTTTGGAGATTCTTGACCATCACTGAGGGAATAATGGTGTTGAAGTCCGAGCTGCAATCTACGAAGAGCAGCCGTATGTATGAGTTGCTGTTTTTGAAGTGATCCAGACCTGAGTGGAGAGCCAGCGATATTGTGTCTGCTGTGGAGCGGTTTTGATGATAGGTGAATTGCAGTGGGTCTAGACCAGTCAGTAACACAGCTCTAAAAGTTTACAGGTATGTTAACAAAAAATATTGGAAAACTCAGAAGTTCAGCCAACAGCTCTAGAAAACAGATCAATCAACATTTAAGGTCACTGACCCTTCGTCAGAATAGTTTTGATGAAGGATTGCAGACCAATTTGACAATTTTTCTCTCTCTGTACATCTTCTTTCTTTGGCTTGGCTTCGCGGACGAAGATTTATGGAGGGGGTAAAAAAGTCCACGTCAGCTGCAGGCTCGTTTGTGGCTGACCAGTCCGATGCGGGACAGGCAGACACGACTGCAGCGGTTGCAAGGGAAAATTGGTTGGTTGGGGTTGGGTGTTGGGTTTTTCCTCCTTTGCCTTTTGTCAGTGAGGTGGGCTCTGCGGTCTTCTTCAAAGGAGGCTGCTGCCCGCCAAACTGTGAGGCGCCAAGATGCACGGTTTGAGGCGTTATCAGCCCACTGGCGGTGGTCAATGTGGCAGGCACCAAGAGATTTCTTTAGGCAGTCCTTGTACCTTTTCTTTGGTGCACCTCTGTCACGGTGGCCAGTGGAGAGCTCGCCATATAACACGATCTTGGGAAGGCGATGGTCCTCCATTCTGGAGACGTGACCCATCCAGCGCAGCTGGATCTTCAGCAGCGTGGACTCGATGCTGTCGACCTCTGCCATCTCGAGTACCTCGACGTTAGGGGTGTGAGCGCTCCAATGGATGTTGAGGATGGAGCGGAGACAACGCTGGTGGAAGCGTTCTAGGAGCCGTAGGTGGTGCCGGTAGAGGACCCATGATTCGGAGCCGAACAGGAGTGTGGGTATGACAACGGCTCTGTATACGCTTATCTTTGTATACGCTTAAAGCGTATAAAGATAAGCGTCTCTCTGTACATGGTGACAAACTTATTGCATCCTTTCTCCATTTTCTTTTTTTAAATTTCAGGTTTCCATCATCTGCATCTTTAAAATTTTCACTGTAGAAGTGAAGTTGTTAGAGACTATATCAACAAAAGAATTTACAAATGATGCTTAAGATTGTTCTTTGAACTGCTGAATTATGTATATTGTACTTGAACAGAATGATAACAAAAGGAAATATAAGAATACTCAGAAGAGGATATTCAATGTGTAATAATTGATTAGCCAGTCTGCCTCATTCCGACAGTAATCCAGTCAGTGAGGCTTAGGAATTTTCCCTCTATTTCCAGGTAGTGTGGCATTACAGGGTACAATTTTGGATGACCAAGCTGTGGGTAGCGTGACAATGCTTAATAGTTGGCTGCTCAACAAAGACTGAGAGAATCCTGGCAATTATTGTGACCATTGTATCAGACTAAGATGCGCCTTTGCTTTTTGAATCAGGTAATGTTTGTTACCTAATGAGCAATTTATCCATCATGTATATAGAAAGGGAATTCTATCATTCAAATTCTTGTACTTTGGTTTGGATGGATGACAAAAAAAAACCCAATGATTCTAGGAATAGTCAAGGTTAAATTCAATAGTTTCTAGCCCAGCATTAGCCAAGACTTGTGAATGGAATCCAGCCTGCCTTTTAACTCCATGGTACCTGCATATTTCCTCGTTTTCTACATCCAGCCAATTATCGTTGTGGTGCTTGTTCATTGAATGTGTCTGCAGGGAGTCAATGTCAGGAGTTTCAAGCTAAAGCTAATCTGCACATTATCAGAGGGAAGCAACATGTTGGAGTACCTTAACACAGCCTTTCTATTACTGAATCAGCATTAAATAACTGTGCAGTCTGAGAGGTTGGGAATTACAAAAACTTTGGGTACATTAAAGAAGGAAATTAAAGGAAAAATATTTTTTTAAAATTCTCTGTGTTTTAGGATGCCTTCAAAACACATCAAAAGGCAAATATTAAGGACAGGAATCCAGTGTCAGAATTAGTTCAATGAATCAGCATCATCTCCCTACCCCACCACATTCAATCATTCCACTCATTCTCCACATTGCTCATGCCCATTTGTCACAGTGGCAACAATTCAATTCTGGTGACCATCTCACTTGCCACACACTGTGACACCCCAAAGCTGGAAAAGGCAGGGCACAACCACAGCACAACAGCATCAGGAAGCACGAGAGGTACAGGTGTGCTTGAAGTTCCTAACTTTTATGGGGATGACACTGGTCACTATTCATTGTGATGGAACTTGCTGAGACCAAGAAAAGCAACATGTCCTAAACCAGTAAATTCTTCTTACACACAACTTCTTTCTCAAACTACACTAATTTGCAAACTGTGAAACAGATAAGCCTTTTTGACTTTCCTCTTACCAAAGAACAGCAAACTAGTAATTGGCCATTGCTGGACTTCATACTCACGGCCACCAGCTTGAATACTGGTGATTGCATACATTTTAGAGTAGATCACAGAGATCAGCCTATCAGGAAAGCTCTGTACAATCAAGGAGCATGGAATTGTCTAGTGCCAACTTGGCAGAGGACATTGAATTTGTCTTGAATCCACCTTTGTCCACATAATATGGAGCTAATAATGATGCAGCATATTTACAGAATAAAGTCATCTTAATTTTATATGTTGGAGGGAAGACAGATTGCTGTCAGGCAAAGCCAGTTTTTATCTTACGAGCTGTCTTTGTGACAAACAGAGGAGGGAGAGGGGGAGAAACAGAGAGAAAGAGCAAAAAGGACAAGTTTCAGATCAATGATCTTTCATCATAAGACATCAGTTGTGGAGAATGGAGATTGCTAGAGTTTCAGTTAAACTCATGGATAATTTGATAGAGGTACTTAACATTATGGTGGGAGTAAACAGAGAACATGTAGATAGGCTTTTTTTCCACTGAGGATAGATGAGATACAAACCAGAGGACATGGGTTAAAGGTGAAAGGGGAAATGTTGAGGGGGAACTTCTTCGCAGAATGGTGGCAGAGGGAGCAAGCTGTCAGCTGAAGTGGTGAATGTGGGCTCAATTTTAACATATAAGGGTTTGGACAGGTATATGGATGGGAGACATATGGAGGGCTATGGAAGTGTTGCAGGTCAACTCAGCAGGACTAGGCAAAAAAATGGTTTAGCACAGACTAGAAAGGCCAAAGGGGCCTGTTTTGGTGCTGTAATTTTCTATGGTTATATGTAAATATTTTGTTAGTGATAAAATGGAGTATTATATGGACTGAGCAGACCACATAGTAATAAAAAATCAATCCCAGGTGTAACATCAGCTGTTTCAAAAATTTCTCTGAACTAGTTAAAGCTGCAACAAAGAATAACAAGCATATTGAACAGATGTAGTGTTATGAGCCCAGAGGAGCCCAAAACCTAGCAGCAATAGATATTCACCAAGACAAATGGTTACTTAAGCAAAAGTAGCTTTGAATTATCTTTAAACATGCAAACAGAATCATACTTTAACTTATCACTATTGACTTAACTAACCTAACAAACCCCTTCTAATTCTAAGCGCACATGTATGTAATGTGTGTGTAAGTTCAGAAAAGTTATTTGATTCACAGTGCAATCTCACTTCTCATTCCTCCAAGTTCACTGGTTGCAGGCAATTCTTATACTATGCAGAGAATTTTAACATTTATAAAGTTCACCAGGCTTTGGTGCTTGAAAGGTAAATGGTTACCACTCAGGAAGGTTCTTGTCAGTTTTCATAGAGAGACTTCTACGCTAGACACACACAAATGATTCCTTTTTAATCAGCAATTTCAGTGTCTTGCCGATGAAACTTTCCCCCTCAGGGTTCTCCAGATGATGACCTCTTTCTTTCAGGTTACCACAGAGTGCCTTTTTGTTTCCTTATTTCAAGTGAAACATTAGGCATCCAGTCCTCTCCTCTTGCTTGAACCACAAGGCTTTGATCAGGCTGAACTAAGCACTCACAACCTGTCTTTCAAGCTTGCCAGCTTGTCCTGTTCCAGTCCCAGGTACTGCTGCTGACTGTAAAACTGTAGAACTGATCTCTCTCTCTCTCTCTCTCTCTCTCTCTCTCTCTCTCTCTCTCTCTGAGAAATAACCTTTTTGACTCACTCTGCTTGCAAAACCACATGACCGTCCCAGAACAGCAAGTTCCACTCCAGACAATCTGCGGCTCCAACAAGATCTTTCATCTGTTGCCTTTTTGTAAACAACAATCCATTAGTGAAATCTCTTGGGCACTCTCCAAAGCTTCTGCAAAGGCTCTGGGGCTGACATGTCTAGCATTAGCAGAGCTCCAGTATTTTAAATAAGATCTGTTTTAAAGTGTTTGTATGTGACCTACACTAACAAACCTGCCCAATTTATCTCCCAAAAATACATCTGTATACTGTTACAGAGGTACGATACGAATAGATGAAATAATCCCACATACAATGATCAAAGTTACAATTCATCCAGTTAAGTCTGATGGTGCACAATTAAATTGGTGAAAGATTTCCACAAATATCTTCATTCCCTGTGACAATGGAGAGAGGATATGAATCTAAAAAGCTTTGCTGAAATCGATCTGGTCTCCTGGGATAACTGGTAGCAATTAAACCTGCCTTTAGACATGTGGATTCAATTACATTAAGTCAAAAGATGGCTAAGGGCACTAAATGCTATAGGACAGGAGACCACTCTTTCTATTATGATAAATATGTTCTTCAAAACTAACTATTCTTCCAGTCAAGCTATTTCAGCACAGCTGCAACATTAGCCTCATCTCAACAACGGAAAAACTTGCACATTTTGTCTCATCTACTGCGAGCAGAATAAATCCAATCTGGCTATTTACCACTCTGTTAGTCAACTCTCATCCATTTGCAAAAAAAGATAGCTATGGGTTGTTGGATACCTTCAACTTTTATCCTGACCCACCAGGAGAACCATGCTCTCACATGCTAGGCTGCTGTTTGATTTCAGCTCACCATTTAATGCAATCATTCCACAGAACCTGGTGGAGAAACTGTCCTTGCTGGGGCTCAATACCCCTCTCTGTAATTGGATACTGGCTATCCTAACAGAAAGACCAGTCTGTCTGGGTCAACAGAAGAACCTCAAACTCTGTAACGCTGAGCACTTGTGCACCTCAGGACTGGGTGCTCAGCTTACTCCTCTTCACGATACTGACTCACGATTGTAATGCCAGATCCAGCTTCAACAGAGTGTTCACGTTTGTAGATGATACAACAGTAGCTGGCCTCATCAGCAACTATGATGAGTTGCATTAGAGAGAAGAGATGAAAAATCTCATGATATGGTGCGAGAGTAACAACTTGAGTCTCAACATGGACAAGACGAAGGAGATCCCTCGGAGGACCAGGGATGACCACCCTCCACTACACATTAATAGCTCAGTAGTGGAGAGAGTAGAGAGCACCAATTCTCGGATTCCACTATCCTGGACACATAACATCTCATTTGTCATGAAGGCACATCAGAAAGTGCACTTACTGAGAAGACTGAGGCAGACAAGGCTACCAGCCACCATCCTATCAATGTTTTACAGGAGCTGTATCGAGAGTGTCCTGGCTGGCTTGATCACAGCATGGTATGGGTGTGTAGAGCAAAGGATCAGAGGTCAATCCACCAGAAGATAAGCATGGCAGAGAGGATCACTGGGGTCTCCCTTCCTCCCAACGTTCTAGATCTATCTTTAAACCCCTATCACCCCACACATATCATCTTCCAGCTACACGCATTGGGAAAGAAATACAGTAGTATTAGAGCTAGAACCACCTGGCTGCGAAACAGTTTCATCTTATGGGTAGTTAGACTGCTGAATGACTGTTAAACTGCTCATATGAACCCTCCAACAATCTATTATTTATTTACTAATATTTATGTATTTTTATATATGTATTTATGAACTGAATACATATCATTTGTCTGTATGTGTGTTTGGTTGTTTTTGCACCGAGGATCCATCAATGCTGTTTCGTCAGTTGTATTATTGGATGATAATAAACTTGAACAATTATCTCCTCTCAATATATTTCAGTAGTTCCTCTGCTAAATTATCTTCAACTCCTTTCTCAGTAAACTTCTCTCCCTTATAATCTCAATAGAAGGGAAGTTCTCTCCTATTAATGTGATCCATGCGCATATATGGCAATGGGTGACTAACATTCAATTGGGCTAACAAATATAATGAAAATTTGTGGCACCTAAATAGCATCTCCTATGATAAACTATCTAGCCAAGCCCCTTGACAGTTAATATGCCTTTGCCATTGCCAACTCTCCCACCTCACCCTCCAAACATTCAGGAAATAAAATTTATGTTTTTTAGATAGAATTTGCATGATTTAACCGGTCTGAAGAATGTCGGAGGTCTTGGCATTGGTTGTTCACAAACGAATGACCAAAACTCGAAATCTCCATTCCCTTACGCGAGTTTAGGCAGCATACTGGAAGTGAGGTAATTAAATAGGCGGGACTTGCAATGTGTGTCAACGGGCTATACATTAGCCCGTTGTTCACGGAATGCCTGCAGTTAACTTTAGACTGCAGGGGTCTAGGAGGTAAAATATCAGAATGGGAATGGCACCCTCATTCCCATTCCAACCTTTTTACACAGCATGCGTTCCAGGAAAATGACACTAATTTCCTGGAACACAGCAACTGTATAAAAAAACATATTGATTAATATTTTACATTTATTTTTCATGATACAGCATGGCAGAGGGCCCTTTCAGCCCATTAAATCCGTCAGCCACTTACACCCTATTAACCTACCAACCTGATATGTCGGAGCATGGGAGGAAATCGGAGCACACATGAAAACTCACTCAGGTCACAACGAGAACAGCTTACAGGCAGCCCCAGATATGAACTGGGTCAAGGCGCTATAATAATGTTGTGATTACTTAAACGTTCATTAGAAAAATAGCTATAACAGTAGACTCAGCATGGTTATCCCACTGCAGATAATTCACTTTGTGGAATTCCAAAACTTTTTCACCATGCCAGAAACATCATGAAATACTATCCAGTTGCCTTAGTGTGTGCAGCCCCAATGACATTCAAGAAGCACAAACACACTTCAGGACAAAGCACCCATACACCTCCATCAGATTTCTTGTATCACATTGCACTTTGATTACAATGTGTACTGTATGCAAGATACCTGAAGAATCTGATCATAATGTATTTGACAGGAGCATCAAATCCTTGTCAATCCTATTGTCATTGGGTCTGAATCCGTTCAATATTGTGGCTTTGAAAGCTTTTTAAAGTGCAGTATGGATTGTCAGGAGACATTTTGTCCTTTGTTATATTGAGAGATATGCTATGATTTTAAAATCCTTCTTACTTTTCTCACATAACCTGTATGACAAAATAGTTCCAAATTGTCAAGCTTTTTGCAAACCTCATCAAATAAGCAAACAATTTAAATTAATAAGTCAAAAATAGATAATTGTATGCAATAGTTTCCATGCTTATATTAAGGTTGCAATTTCTATTTTACTGTGTTTATTTCAATAGCTGCTGAAAGGAATTGAGTAAATATAATTGCTCTGTCTAGTAATTGCAGATATGCTTCACTCTAGTGACTTAACGCCATCTAGATACATTTGTAAGCTATGTCAATGTTGCAACAGTGAATTAAAAAATCTCATAAAAATTATTGGGGCATCTAAAATTATTACCACTTAGTAAATATAGTGCGGGTAAGCAACAACCATTATCTTTCTTTCGTTTATTGCTTTAAAATTCAGCCATAAGGATGATATAATCCCTTCCGTGTTCCAAGAATATTCATAGAGTAATGTTAACTATGAGCAAATAAGAAAATAATTTATAAAGGATCAAACTGTAGCATGGATTCTTACAGGCTTCAGTTAAACTCATGGAAAATTAACAAGCTTTAAGATATGGAAATGATAAATAGAAAGGGAATGTAAAAAGATTAACCAAAGTCAAAGGGAAGCAATATAACTTAATCAAATATCCAATAGAATGCTTCATCTAATTCTCAAAAATAAATACTTTGTTTTACTAATTAAGCAACAAAATTCTACATTAAAACTCCATGGGTTACAATTTTTTTTTAGATGCTATTAAAAATCATCTTCTACTTACCGGAGCAAATATCACCATACACATTTACAGAACAAATTATAATCCAATTTCACTCCGCAAACAAACAGAATCTGGCTCATACTAAAATTAATGATCAAAAAATCCTTCTGCTGGACAGTAGCCCTTGGACTCTCTTTAAGAATAGACGTACAACAAAAGAGAAAATCAACGTGAGAGATAGAAATATAATGTAGCAAATCAGGCACTGTCTCAGTTGCATTTGTTGAGGGCAGTACATTCACATGACAAAAGAAATGCTGCACTCTTACTGGAGGAATCAGAGTCTGCAAAAAAAGGACAGACTTTCCAGAAACCACAAAGCTCACGACAGCTTATAAAGTTGATCAAAAACAGAAAGCTCTCGATTCACATCGTTTAGTCCATGGAGGCATTTACCTTTGAGAACTATTATTGCATCAAAGAAGAATAATTTTAATGTGCATATTAACCAATATCTACTCTCAGCTATATGTTACGTTTCATTTTGAAAATATATGATCATATTACTTGCCTGTTGCATTTACAATGTGGCCTTATCAAAGGAACTGGTGCAATCAAAAGAATTTTAGATAGCAGAGGTAAAGAAAAACAGAATATATCAAGAAAAATTGCTGACTGCACTAGTATTAAAACTACCAGATAAAGGTATCTAAACCAACTTTTAGATAATACAACATGGCTTTCATGTAAATACTTCAGGCTTTTAATGAACAATTTCGAAATGTACACTTATTTTCAACTAGAATACTCATATTTAATTTATATGCACTAAGTGAATTTTCAATTGTTATATTTGCTCAAATATAAATTTTGGATCTCAGGATAAATCTCAAAAATCTGTGTATTGCAACTTCTGTTTATATAACAATTATTGTCATTGTATAGAATAAGCAATTATTACAGAACAATGAGGGAAAAATTCAGTTACTGCAGGAAATTGGCTAGACAGTTAAAAATGCTTTATTATTAAGAATCTATTACTAAGGATGAGGTTTAAGATATTTAGAAGTGCCCGGTTAAAATAGGCTGAAGTCATCATTGTTTCCTGAGGGAAAGTCTTTCTGACAAACCTGTTGGATTTCTTTGAGGAAATAATAGTAAGGACCTTCAAAGGAGCATCAGTAGATGTTGTTTACTTGGATTGTCAGAAGATCTTTGACAAGGTGCTGCATATAAGGCTGCTAATCAAGATAAGAGCCCATGGTAATAAAGGAAAGATATTAGCATGGATATTCAATTGGCCGACTGGTAGGAAGCAGAAAGTGGGGATAAAAGGAGCCTTTTCGGTTGGTTGCTAGTGACCAGTGCTGTCAACAGGGCTCAGTATAGGACCGTTTCTTTTCACGTATTATGTCAATGATGTGGACAATGGAATTAACTGATTTGAGGCCAAGTTTGCTGATGACGGAAAGGTACGAGGAGAGGCAGGAGCAATGTTGAGGAAGCAGAAAGCACTTAGACACGTGAGGAGACTGGGCAAGGAAATGGCAGATGGAATGTAGTGTGGAGAAGTGTTTGATCATGTACTTTGGTAGAAATAATTTTCCAAAAGGGGAACAAAGTTCAGAAATCAGAGGTGCAGAGGGGCTTCAGTGTCTTTGTGCAAGATTCCCTAGAGGTTAAGTTCATGTATAGAGTTAGTGGTAAGGAAAGCAAATGTAATGCTGACAATCATTTCTAGAGGGTAGAATATAAAAGTAGGGATGCAATTGTGAGGCTTCATAAAGCATTGGCCAGACCACAAGGAGTATTGTGAACTGTTTTAGCTCCTTATCTAAGAAAGGATGTGCTGGCATTAGTGAGGGTCTAGTGGAGCCTCACAAGAATGATCCCCAGAATGAAAGGATTATCAGATAAGGAGTGTTTAATGACTCTGGGACCATATTCATTGGAGTTTAGAAGAATGAGGGGGGGGAATCTCATTGAAACCTATCAAATACAGAAAGGCTTGAATAGAGTGGTCATGGAGAGAATGTTTCCAATGGTGGGGAGTCTGAGACAGAGGGCACAGGGTCTGAATACAAAACATTCCTTTAGGGATGAGGAAGATTACTTTCTCCAAGAGGGTGGTGAATCTATGGAATTCATTGTCATAGATGGCTGTGAAGGCCATTGTTGAGTATATTTAAGATGGAGGTAGATAGGTTTTTGAATTGTCAGGGAATCACGGGTTACAGGGAGAAGGCAGGAGAATGGGGTTGAAAAGGAGAGTAAATTAGCCACAATGGAATAGTGGAGCAGCCTAATGGGACAAATGGCCTAATTCTGCTCCTATCTCTTCTGGTCATGGTCTAAACTCACCATTTAGTCTCCATTCCTATGAATCCTCAATCTCATCTTCATGAATTAAATAGCCAAAATAACGACTCAGGTACACACTGCAATTTTTTTATGTTCAATGTTTGCTACATGATATATTCTATTTCAAAATTTTAGATTAATCCTGAAAAATTGAATGTCTACAGATGATGGATTAAGGCCATTATATAACGTTTTCTTTATGGCAAATGCACTATATAGGCACTTTACTCATCAATGATGTTGATGCTTAACATAGTAACTATTCTTCTGGGAGGTAAAGGATTGCAGAATTTTGCTTCCGCTCCCCAACAAAAAACTATTTACATTCATGGGGAAACGCAGATTCGGAACAAATTTTAACCAACAGGCTGCTTTTGCATTATTTATTCAACCAGGGAAACCAGACATATTTTGATGCCTCTCTTGAACTCTATATTTATCATAAAACTATTGAAGCTACTCATATTCATATAATTTTAAACTTAAATTAAGTTCCTTTAGATTGCAAACATTCAAAAGCACATATTAGTATGTTAATGTTATTATTGATGAACTTATGCTGAACTGTCATAAATAATTTATCTAGTAATCCCAATAAGAATTAATATCCTGCTTAAGTTTTATATTCTGGAGCTGTCCCAAAACTGTCAATTATAGAACTGAAACAGGAAGTTTGATACTATTACTGGCACATTTTTGATAACTCTGTTATTAACACTTACTTAAATTAAAAGGCTGTAGACTTGAATCAAGAGCTTTTTAAAGAATAAATCAGTTCACCATCAAAGCATCAAAAACCCTGTCACTTTATTGCATGGTCGCTAATTCATCTCAAAATTCCTAGCAAACATTTGTCTTCGTGAACATACCATTTCCAATTTGTTAATAGTGTCCTCAAACAATTACAGAGAAAATGTTACCATTTAGGTCAGTGCTTCAGTGTGCGTGCAGTTCATTTATGTTGGAATTATGTAAAGCTGGGAGATCAACATGTAATACCAATTGTTGGGAGCACAGCCATTTGGAATTCAATAATCCAATCCACACCATCTTTTAGTCTTTCAATTTAAACCTGCACTAAACAGCAGGAGGACCGCCCCCCCTCACCCCACCCCCACCACCGACTAATCATTAATTAAAGTGATTGTCAAGTCATGTTTATTTTCATCTGAATGAACAGGTACAACCTGATGGAAGAGTGTTCTGTGGACCTCGGTGCAAAACATGCAGGCACACAATCAGACATAACACCCACACAGACAATACATATGCAAGGCAAGTATTCATAGATACAAATAAATAAATAGATGTTGCTTTGTAAATATGAGAGTCTTGGATATTTAATGTGAGCAGTTCCTTTGGTCGTTCAGCATTCCCATTGCCCATTGGAAGAAGCTGTTTCCTCAGTTTGTTAGTGCTGGCTTTCCCAACAGGAGCAGCTAAAAGATGGAAGAAGTCCTCAATAATGTTGCACACACTCTTCAGTCAACAATCCCAATAGATCACGTTGATAGGGTTGAGGGAAAGGGAGACTTCAGTGATCCTCTCTGCATTCATATGGACCTGTGGATTGACCTCCTATCTACTTCTCTGCAGCAACTGTACACGCGGCAATGCTGCTGGCCAGGGCGTTCTTGAAAGACCCCCTATAGAAAATTGACATGATGGAGGCCGGTAGGCTTACCTGCTTTAGTCTTCTCAAGAAGTGCAGTTGCTGTTGTGTCCTCCTGACTCCCCAGCAATGGGAATCTGCACTTGCATTCCAAGTCACCTTGTTTTTAAAAAATGGCGTTGGGTCCGCTTTATTCAAAGCAGATTCTGATCATCATAACATCAAAATATCATGTTGGAACATTATAAGTGTATCTGTATACAAAGCCCTGTGGACACTGTATCTAAAATGTCATGCAACTTGTCAGATTTTCCTGCCTTAGGAAATATATACCTACAACGGAGGAAGTGCAGAGTTCACTAGATTGATTCCTGAGGTGGTAGCCTTGTATTTGAGGAGAAATTATTCAACTGAACAATATTCTCTTGAAGTTAAAACAACGAGAGGTAATCTCAGTGAAATATATACAGTTCTTTGATGGTCAGAGAGGGTGCAGGGATGATGTTTTCCCTGGCTGCCATACGGGAACCATGGATCACAGTTTAAAGTCAACAACTGAGGAGTAAATTTAAGTTTAGACCTACAAAACTGTAACAAAGCCTTACAGCCCATAAGCATGTGCCCCCCCCCCCCAACACCAATTAACTGACAACCCCTGTACATTTTTGAAGGGTGGGCAGAAACTGGACCAAACCCATGCAGACATGTGGGGAAAGTACGTTTCTTACAGATTCAAAGCTGCAATGTTGGCTCTGTAACAATATTGCGCTAACCATTACGTTAACCAGGCCACTAGAGAGCAGTAAATCTTTGCATTTTATAGACAGAAGGTAATAGGTTTTTGAATATTAAGGAACCAAAGTATACAGTGTTAGGACAGAAAGGTAGCAATGGGAAAATAGACAAGGATGGCTGATCAGGGTGGTGAAGCCACTGTGAATACTCCTTCCTCTTTATCTAAGTTCTTAGTATGAGTTCAGATTAGGACAAGGACCACTTTATTAATGGCTACCAAGAAAATGAACTTTTACCTGCAGTTAAACAAGAAAGTCTGTAGATGCTGGAGTCAAATCCATTACACAAATGTGCTAGAGAAACTCAACTCATCACGCGGCATCAATAGGAAATAAAGAGTACCTTTAAATAAAGGGTACTTTGATATCTTAATTTAGGGCCCAGGCCCAAAATGCTGGTTTATCCTTTCCTTCCTATGGATGCTGCCTGACCAGCTTGGATTCAGCAGCACATTTGTGAACTTTTGCCTGACTGGCTTCTTCCAATTTGAAAAGTTGTAAAACCTTGCTGTGTGATTTCCAGGATGACTTCAGGAGGTACTCAAGGTGCTTTATTCAAAGTGAGCAAACTATCTTTTGATTTGAGCATTACAGGCATGTCATTGATCACAGGCTTAACCCATTTTCCTCCCAAATTGCACTGTAAAGAAGTTCCATTTCTTCAACGCCTATGGGAATTTAGGCCATGCATCTAGCAGTTCAATGACCTATATCCTCAAAGAGCCCTTCTGCATTTGAGGCACCAAAGCGATCCAAACAATGTATTCCAAGCGTTATGGTATACTGAAAATGTTCTAACATGCACCAATAATTCTCACAATGCACATGAAATGCACAGATCAATCAAAAAGCTATAGATATTTGAGGTCTGAAATAAAAATAGAAATACTCAGTTGATCAATCATTATTTCTCCACAGATGCTGTTTAATATTTTAAGTGGACCAATGTTTTTCCAGCCTCTGGTGATGGCCTAAGGTGATTTGTTGGATGCTGTACAGTGAACTGTGGAAGAAAAAGATTATGAGCTTCATAAGGATGGTGATGAGAAAGAAGGTGGCCTTTGGCACCTTAGACTACTCCTTCTTGCATGAGCAGATCACAAGGCACATCACATTATGTGACCTCAATTAACAGCAAACTACAATTCAAAAAGAATGTACCTTCCTTTCAATAGTGGAAACTAGCTTTCTGTGTAACTGCTTGTAATATCACCTCCTGCTGATGCATCTAGCAAATATCAGGATGGTAAGCATTGACTAATGCTGGCCCCATTGCACTCAAATTGTGTAGGTTAATTCTCCATGTGATTCCTGAATCCGATTACATGGGTTATCAGATTTAGTCCCATTTTACTCTTAATCTGAAATTGTGGTTCTGCAGTATTAGGTTAAAATTCCAATTATTTGCTCATCAAATTAAAAGAAGAGTGAATGTAAGACCACTAAAGCAATCTACAGAAAAACTTTAATTTTCATGTTAGGATAGAGATGAAAAGCCACAAGACTGCTTCAGGAAAAAAAAGGAGCAATATTTGTAAGTGAGAAAAATGGGAAGAGCCCAATGAAAAGTACATGATACAATTTTATCATGGGTATGGGGACAGAGGAAATTCTGGGTGTTTGTTCCCAAGGTTCAGACGTTGGCAGGACAGGTTGAGAAGATAGTTAAAAAAATATACAGGAGCCTTAACTTTATTAATAGAGGCATTTCAGACCAGAAAACATAGGAACAGAATAGGCTATTCAGCCCATTGAATCTTCCCCATTATTTAATCATGAGTTGACCCATTTTCCCACTCAGAGCTATTGACTGTCCTTCTCCCCATAATCTTTGATGCCCTGATTAATCAAAAACCTATCAATCCCTATCATAAATACACTCAAACAACTTGCCTCCATAACCACCCTGTGGCAACAAATTCCCCACATTTACCATCCTCTGGCTGAAGAAATTCCTAAGCATTTCTGTTCTAAGTGGACACCCTTTAATCCTGAATTTGTGCCCTCTTGTTTGAGACTCTCCCATGATGGGAAAAAACCTTTCTAAATCTAATCTTTCCATATCTTTCAAGCTTTGAAATGTTTCAATGAAATCCCCTCTCATTCTCTAAATTCCAATGAATACAAGCGAAGAACTGTCAAATGCCCCTCATATGATAACCCTTTCATTCCTGGAATCATCCTAGTGAATCTCCATTTAACCTTCTCCAACATCAGCACATTTTTTCTTAAATGAGGAACTGCTCACATTATTTCATGAGGTCTTATTACAAAGCTTCAACATCACATCTCTGCTCTTATATCTATTCCTCTTGAAATGAATGCCAGTCTACAAAAATTCACCCTCAGGATATTAAAGAAAGATTTTATTTGCATGGAGAGACTGGAGAACCAGGGTATTCTCCATAACACTGCAAATGTTAAGAGGAACTGTTCAAAATCATTAAACGTTTTGATAAATGAAGGAAGTTGCTTCCAGTGGCAAAAGCACCAATACACAAAGGTCAGACTTAATAGGATTGAGAAAAGAACAAGGGACAGCATGTGTTTTTATAATAACCTTGAGAAAAGGAATTTTTGAAAGATGAAATTTTCTGGCATATGGGGAAAAAAGGAAGAACTGAAAATTTGTGAATACCTGCATCTAATAACCAGCAGAGCCAAATTATCTTCCTCTATGCTCAATAATATTATGTGGCAGTTGCTGTGAGTCCCCTTTTTTCAGATTCATAGTTAAATAGATTATACGGGAAGCTGCTTCAAATCGTTATATCAGAGCCAGGGATATACAGACATATCAGCCTAATATGGGAAGGAGCTAGAAAGGGTTCTGAGTAAAGACCATTAAAATTACTGGAAATTTAGGAAGGAATTATAAGTTCACATACATGTTATTAAAAGAAAGTCAGTGCCAAAAACAATTATAGGTGTTTTTCATGAAAACTTTAGGATTATGAATGAGGAAAATTAACAACCAAAATATTTTTCCAGGTCGTGAATAAAGTATCCTGCGATGAAAGTTTGAAACATTAGTTCAGGAACTGGCTACAATTCTTCCAAGCCAAATAAATCTAACTAAATGAAACAGATCACTCTGGAGGAGTGCTTCTAGATGGCTAGGTTGATTCTACCTGGAGCAGCCCTAAACCCACCACAGTCCCACTGGCTTTAATAACGAAAGATGCCACCAGATTTGTGGAAGGGTTAAGATCGTGGAAGAATGCAATCAAATGCAGAGGTTTTCCTGTGTGTGGAAAATTGACCACACAATGACAATGGCATTTGATTTAGAAAAATGTAATGTGATTCAAATTGATAAATGTAATATAGATGAGCCATTCTCATTTTGGCTGTGGACTACCCCACCCCCCACCCTAAAGGACTCTGCTCAAAGTTTTTGGGCCCTTTTCTCTTCTACTGACTACGTAAAAAACTTTTTTTTTAAAATTATGCTATGTGAGGTGAAAAGAAAATAAGGCTTTTACTTGAATGTGCTGTGGTCCACAGGTGGGCTGTTGGGTTTCCTTTGAGAATGGTTGATAAATGCCATGTAAACTCGCAGGGAACAATATTAGATGATGCCAAGAGGGAAAATATGATTGCTATTTTTAGTTTACTGGAGCGGCATTAACAATATGAAGTAAATAAAATTATATGGATCCAATTAAGAATTCAATACAAATCAATAGACTTTATTTTGTCATAAGATAAGTTACATACAGTACCTAGTTTTGGTCTCGTACATAATGGCTGATATGGAAATGTCTTGAGAAAAATGACAAAAGTGTGTCCTTGTTTAAAGAATACTCAGGTAAATTTGTGGACTTTAATTTGCTTCCTTTATATTAAGAGTTATTAAAAGATAGTTTCAAATAAGGTTATTTGCCTTAAACACTAATTTCAGTTTTTTAGGACACAATATTTCAACTCACCTTCAACAAATCTCTTACAAAGTAGAAGCTAATTTTCTGAACTAATAGGGAGCTGTTCAATTTACAGAAACTGCCTCACAGAAGGAAGATTATCCAGGATCAGTAATCAAGCAGATTATGCAGATGATTCTTGGATTTGTGCATGCTCAGAGATCAAGCTCCAAGTCATTGTCAATGCTACCACTGAAGTGGTAAGAAGGATGCCATCAAGACAAACAAGATATATATCAGTCACAATGCTTTGAAATTATATACTTTAAGGAAGATTTGAGATATTAAAAAAAACTTTAATGGTGAAATTTTCCACTGGTTTCACAGCACCTTTCAGTCCTCTGAGGAAAAGATCATTGAAGATCAATGCCTCAGTTCTGGCACAAACTTCATGGTGTCCTCTGCTGCACTGGTCCCTCATACAAAACTTGCCACCTGAACAAACTACAACTGCATCTCAAGTCACTGGAAAATATTACCCATGTTGTTTTTGCAAAACCCTCCAAACAGGGGTGACAATCTCTCCCAGTCTCCCACAATCAGAGTTTGAGTTATCAGAATCAGAATTTATTGTCATGAACAAGTCACGAAATTTGGGGTTTTGTACCAGGATCATAGAGGAAACATTCATATTATCACTATCTTACAACATTACTATAAAAAATAAAAATAATGGTTCAATGATTATTCAGGAATCTGATGGCAGTGGGGAAGAAGCTGTCCTGTGCCACTGAGTGCTCATCTTTAGGCTCCTGTACCTTTTTCTCCGCTGGTAGCTAGAGTGAAGAGGGTGGTGTTGGGGGGGGAGGGGGGGGGGAGCAGTGTCTTTGAGGATAGAGGCTGCTTTTTTAAGACACCGCTCGCAGATTTCCATGACGGAGTGAAGTCTGGTGACTGTGATGTGGCAGGCCAACTTAACAACTCAATGGAATTTTTCCTGTCCTGAGTATTGGCGCCTCCATACCAAACAAAGATGCAAGCAGCCGGAATGCTCTCCACAATACACCATTAGAAGTGTAGAACTTTAGAAATGTAGAACCTGTAGAACTTTCCTGGTAACTTCCTTGAAAATCTCAATGTTTAGTTAAACATGACCTATCATGCACAGATCAGTCCTTGTTTTCCATGTAAAAGTTTACGAGAGTTTTTTGTGACATACTGAATCTCCTCAGACACCTGTTACGGGTTATATTATATATAAGTATTTCTTTAAAAGAGATAGATTGCAAAAGATAATGGAATTGCTTTGGAAAGAATTTCCAAAGCAGGTGCAAATGAAAAGTCCAGGCTCAAGTGCTGATAAAGATCTTTCAAGGATTGGGTTTGGAACCTTGGGAGGAGGCTTGGTTTTTACAATGGGGTGGGGGGGAAGAGAGAGAAAGGGAGAGAGGAGTTCTGCAGTAGCTTTTGAGACAACAACAAAGCAAGCTGGCAGGCTTGTTGAAAACCCCTATTTTGAAGATGGGTTGTGAGTTCTGAGCTCAGCCTGTTCAAAATCCCTGTAGTCCTTACAAGAGGAAATGTCTGACTAGAGTGTTTCTCCTGAAATAAGGGAAACAAGAGAAACTGTATGGTGACCTGGAAGGTTATCATTTGGAAAAGACAAGATGGGGAAAGTTTCTTCAGCAAGACACTGAAGTGACTGATTGGAGGAAATCAGTTTGTGTATGTCCAACGAGCAACAAATATCTCTCTGAAACCAACAAGAGTCTTCCTGAGCCTGGTGAAAATTCATAAATGTTAAATTCTGTGCACTGTATAAAATCGCCTGCTACTGGTGGTCTTGGAGAAGTGAGAAGTAAATGAATAGACTATTAAAGTGAAGAACATTCCTGAAGATACATGTGCGCTTAGAATTAGAAGGGGGGTTAAGTTAGGTTAAGTTAAGTTAATAGTAATAAATTAAAATTTGTTCCTGTTTTTATGTTTAAAGAAAATTAAAAGCAATTTTATTTAACTAACCATTTGTCCTGGTGAATTTCTATTGCTGCTGGGCTTTGGGGCCCTCTGGATTCATAACACACCTCACAAATTATAGCCTCTGGCAAGCCTTCTTTGTGATTGCATCAACATGGAGATTCCAGGACAGATTCTGAGAGATGTTGATGCCCAGGAATTTGAAGTTCTTGACCCTCTCCACTACTGAGTCCTCAATGAGGAATGGGCAGTATTCCCCTGATTTCCTCCTGCAGTCCACAATCATCTCCTTGGTTTTGCTGATGTTGAGCACAAGGTTGTTGTCGTTACACCATTCAATGAGCTGATCTATCTCCCTCCTGAATGCTTCCTCATTACCGTTTGTGATTCTGCCGACAACTGCGACATCATCGGCAAACTTGTAAATAGCATTGGTGTTGTGTCTAGCCACACAGTCATGGGTGTATATTGAGTAGAGCAGTGGGCTAATCATGATTCATTGTGGGTGCGCCTGTGTTGATAATCAGTTAGGAGGTGTTGATAATCAGTTAGGAGGAGACATTGTGTCCAATTCATACTGACTGTGGTCTTTTGATGAGAAAGTCAAAGATCCAGTTGCAAAGGGGAGTACAGAGACCTAGAGTTTTGTAGCTTCTTAACCAACACTGAGGGAATAATGGTACTGAAGGTCAAGCTGTAGCTGATGAAGAGCAGTGGTCTGTATGAATTGCTGTTTTTGAGGTGATCCAGAACTAAGGGGAGAGGCAACGATAGTGCATCTGCTGTGGAGTGATTGTGATGACAGGCGATTTGCAGATCTTTGCTTAGGTACATGTTAATTCTGACCATGACTACCCTCTCAAAACATTTCACCCCAGGAGAAGTTAGTCGTTGAGGCAGATCACACTACTCTTCTTGGGTACTGGGAACCTCTGACTACATCAATGAGAGGTTGTTGGTTGGTGCAGATTTTCAATACACTGCTAGGTATGCCATCAAGGCCTGATGCCTTAAGGGTTCACCCTCTTGAATGATGTTCTGACTTCACTCTCAGAGACAGATATTACAGAGTCCTCAGCCTTTTCAGGGATTCTAGTAGGCACTGTTTGGTTCTTCTTCTCAAAGCAGGCATAAAAGGTGTTCAGCATCGCTTTGTAGGCTGTAATGGTTTGCACTCCCTTCCATAGCTGGTGTGTATCTGTCTCTGTCTCTAGCTTCCTCCAGAATTGCCTCTTTGCTTCAGAGAAGGCCTTTTACTGGTCGTACTTGGACTTCTTGTAAAGATCCCAATTCCTGGCCTTAAAATATCCATGTTCTTACCCTCAGCATGTTGCAAATTCTCTCATTCATCCAGGGCTTCTGGATATATTCAATAGGCTATTTTGGGCAGCCAATATCATTCACATATCAGATATCAGACTTCTGAAATGGACTGTTCTGAAATCCATATTTAGAAGAAATTAATAGACAGACAAATGAAAAGATTAAAAGGTGTTTTGAAAACCTCCCCAAAGAAATGTAACATCCCAACTATTTCCTGGAAACCTTGAGTCCATGACTGCTCAAAAGAGTTCTCAAGATTGTATAGATGAACCCATGTGTTGGGAACAGAGGCTCTGAATAAGGGGTAGATATTGGGCACACTATCTCAAAAAACGACCTCCTTTCTTGACCTGTCATGAATGTCTTGCAATGTGTGTGGATGTGTCTGTACTTTTAAACATTTTCCACTCCAGACAACCACAAAATTAGAATGGAAGTAATCCTAGATCCATGGATTTGCCTAAAAAAAATTAATCAATAACATGTAGGGAAAGGGCAAAAAAAAATTAAATAGGTGATGTTGGAAACTTTTTAGAAGAATATTGAGCCATTGAAATGCACTGCTGGGTGGTGTAGTGAGTGCTAATTTTGTCCAGTAAAACCCCTGGTATTTGGCACCTGTGGTGATTGATAGATGCTGGATAAGTGAATTTGCTGGTTGCTTGAGATTACGTGTTGTGTGATTAGTGAAATAACCACTAGAGGGCAGCAATTTCAAATTTCCATATTATTTATTTATTTGCTTTCCTCAATTATTTTGCCATGATTGTTTGAATTCAGAATAACGGGGATTTTACTGTATATATATCTTCACATGGAAGGTTGATTATAAGAAGATTATTTTAAAAGAGAAGTAAGTTATTGATAAACCTATATTAAAACAATGAAGCATGTTAAATCAAGGAAAATCTGTGGAAATAGAGGGAAAGTGATAAGAAATTCACAAATTAGTTCTATGTCCAGAAGCAGAGAATGATGTGTGGTCCAAAATTAAACATTTAATTCCTCCTTCCCTCTTCACCTATCTACCTTGCCTTCTCCAAACCTCACCTTGGCCACATCAGCTCTCAGACAAAAATAAGAGACCAGAAAAACAAAACAGCATTAATAAAATAATGAAATTATGACATTGCGCTTTCTAGTTCACTCAGACAAGAAAGACAATTTTTCCAGATCATAATGGTGGCACGGTTGGTGTAGCGGTTAGTGCAACAATGTTACAGTGACAGTGATTGGGACCAGGGTTTGAATCCCACGTTGTCTATAAGGAGTCTTTACGTTCTCCCCATGTCTGCATTGGTTTTCCCCGGGCGCTCTGGTTTCCTCCCACTGTTCAAAAGGTATCGGGGGTATAGGTCAATTGGGTATAATTGGCCTATACCCAATTTTGTGATTGTTCATGGGCTGAATGTCTAAATTTAAAATTTAATAAGTTAAGTTCTGGATCATTCAGGAACCAATCTTAACAAGTTAAGGTAAGTTTCTCCATGATTTTCTGTCCTACCTACACCATATTCGCCGGCCTTACACTGATGAATACAATCTCTTGCCATGAAAGTAAGAACTTATAGTGATTGTTGCCACGGAGCTGACAAGCAGACTCATTATTTTTTCATTGAGTTCCTTTGTGTTATTTTGTGTTCCTACCTGATGGACAGCATTTTCTGTTTAATGAGCTGAATGCAGCAAAATTTTCAAATCAAAAATTAAATGTATACAATGAGATGGAAACGCTCACTGGAAATGTTAATTTTTCCAGCAATCTATTTTACCCCAGATTTCCAATTCTGATTTAGTACATTACAACCCTGATACCTAATTGGTCAGTATTGATGAAAGGTCATGAACCTGTAACATTAATTCAATATTTTTCCCTCCTCAATGCTGCACAATTTAATGGATATTTCCAGCAATCTCTTTCATTTCAGTTTTACAGCAGTGTTCTGTACTCACAGTTCTGACAATTTATTCCACTGTCCTCATTCATCTCCTATTTGTGTCCTCTCCAGACAGATCATCTGCAATTAATAAGCCTTCAGCGCTCTCTCTCACCACCTGTACTAGTCTGTCTTGGTTCCCATTGCATCACAGACATTTCCGTTGGTCGCTCTACATCTTGTTCTCTGCAAATTTTAATATTCTTGTCTTCTAACAATATCTTGTTCTGATGATAGGGAATTGACCTATAATTTAACTTATTTTCCCTCTCCATGCGTCCAGGTTGTCTTGCTGAGTATTGCCAATCTGTTCTGTTTTTTAGAAACAGATTTCCAGGGTCCCCATTACTTTGTTTTTAATTTGCCATGCCTGTCCATCTTACATCCTTTCATCTCATGTTCGCCTCACTACTTTGCATGCCTTCAAAATTATTCACTTTGGTTACAATTTTGCCTCCCTTCATCAAAGTACTACTTTTCATTATTTTCCCTATTATCACATTTTCTATTTCTCCTATGCAGTAGCTTCTACAATCTTGTCTGTACTGTATAATGTATCATCACTAATGCTCAGTTTGCTCCATAACAGTTCTGGTTGAGGTGTCATTTAAAAAAATACTTTGACTGTTGGTCTCTCTTCGTGTGACCTTCAGCATGAAATGCCACACAACTGCAGAGAGCGAAAGCATAAGGAAGTGGGGAATTGAAAATCTGTCAAACTTGTACCATGACTTTTTAAGTGAACATTTCTATTGTATTATTTATCATTTTATTTTCTGAACTATTCCTGCACCCAGTTCATTAAACAATGAAAAATATTCTCTATGGGCAAGGGTTATTAGTTTAAATGATCACAACCATTTTCTTTTGTGTTAGATATTCATCAAGCCACTGGAAAGTTTTCCCAATAATTTGTACTGATTTCAATTTTATCACAGCATCTTGGTCCCACATTCATTCAAATCTGATTTTGATGTCTAGGGCAGCCATAGTTCACCTGCCATGTACAATTCAGTTCTTCATGCTTAATCTAAGGTTATATTGAGGATCTGTGATACATGATCCTGATGTAATCGTGGCATCAAGAGAAACAGAGTGCATCTTTGATGTCCAATGCCACAGCTGCTCTGTGGTTAGTAAGAGATTACTTAAGGTGGTATGTGAGTGGGGGGAAATAGTTGCGAACACAACTTTGTGTTCAGGAGCACAACTGGGTTGTTGGGATCCATTGACTTTACAGTGGACTAGGCTATCTCTTAACCATATAACCATATAACCACTTACAGCACAGAACAGGCCAGTTCGGCCCTACTAGTCCATGCCGTAACAAATCCCCACCCTCCTAGTCCCACTGACCAGCACCTGGTCCATACCCCTCCAGTCCTCTCCTCTCCATGTAACTATCCAGTCTATCCTTAAATGTAACCAATGACCCTGCCTCAACCACGTCTGCCGGAAGCTCATTCCACATCCCCATCACCCTTTGCGTAAAGAAATTTCCCCTCATGTTCCCTTCATAATTTTCCCCCTTCAATCTTAAACCATGCCCTCTAGTTTGAATCTCCCCACTCTTAATTGAAAAAGCCTATCCACATTTACTCTGTCTGTCCCTTTTAAAATCTTAAACACCTCTATCAAGTCCCCCCTCAATCTTCTACGCTCCAGAGAAAAAAGCCCTAGTCTGCACAACCTTTCCCTGTAACTGAAACCTTGAAATCCTGTCAACATTCTTGTGAACCTTCTCTGCACTCTCTCTATTTTGTTTATATATTTCCTATAATTTGGTGACCAAAACTGTACACAGTACTCCAAATTTGGCCTCACCAATGCCTTGTACAATTTCATCATAACCTCCCTATTCTTGAAATCAATACTCCGATTTATGAAGGCCAACATTCCAAATCCCTTCTTCACCACACCATCTACCTGAGTATCAGCCTTGAGGGTACTATTTACCATCTCTCCTAAATCCCTTTGTTGTTCTGCACATCTCAATAGCCTACCATTTAATGCATATGACCTCTTTAGATTTTCCTTTCCAAAATGTAACACCTCACACTTATCTGTATTAAATTCCATCAGCCATTTCTCAGCCCACACCTCCAGCCTTCCTAAATCACCTTTTAATCTACGGTAATCTTCCTCACTGTCCACAACACCACCAATCTTTGTATCATCCGCAAACTTGCTTATCCAATTCTCCACCTCTACTTCTAGATCGTTAATATATATAACAAACAATAGTGGACCCAGAACCGAACCCTGAGGAACTTCACTAGTCACCGGCCTCCAATTGGACAAACAATTTTCCACCACTTATCTCTGACACCTCCCATCCAACCATTGCTGAATCCATTGCACTACCTCCTTATTTATACCTAATGCCTCCACCTTTTTTCCTAACCTCCTGTGGGGAACTTTGTCAAAAGCTTTACTAAAGTCTAAATAGACAACATCCACAGCTTTCCCTTCATCAATCTTTTTTGTAACCCCCTCGAAAAACTCAATCAGGTTTGTAAGCATGATCTACCACTGACAAAACCATGCTGATTACTCCCTAGCAATCCCTGTACCTCCAAATATTTGTAAATACCATCCCTCAGAACACTTTCCATCAACTTGCCCACCACAGACGTCAGACGCACGGGCCTATAATTCCCAGGTTTACATTTGGACCCTTTCTTAAACAGCGGAACCACTTGCGCCACCCTCCAATCCTTTGGCACTACCCCCGTGACCAGTGACATCCTAAATATCTCTGTTAATGGCCCCACTATCTGTCCACAAGCCTCCCTGAGTGTCCTTGGGAATATTTTGTCGGGTCCCGGAGATTTATCCACCTTTATCTTTTTTAACACAGCCATCACTACCTCCTCGGTTATCCTTATATGCTTCATGACCTCCCCACTATTTTTCTTTACTTCAACTGGTTCAATATTTTTTTCCCTAGTGAATACCGAGGCAAAGAAATCATTCAAAATTTCCCCCATTTCCTCTGACTTCTCACTCAGCCTACCCTCGCTATCTACAAGGGGTCCAATTTTATCCCTCACTAATCTTTTACTTTTAATGTACCTATAGAAACCCTTTGGATTTATTTTTACTCTGTCTGCCAAAGCCTCTTCGTGCCTTTTTTTGGCCTTTCTAATTTCTTTCTTAAGATTCCTTCTACACTCCTTGTAGTCCTCCTTCAAACTCTCAGCTCCCTGCTCTTTATACCTCTTGTATACCTCCCTTTTTCTCCTAACCAAATTTCCAATATTCCGCGAAAACCAAGCCTCCCTATGACTTCCAGCCTTTCCTTTGATCCTCACTGGGACATATCTACTCTGTACCCGCAAAATTTCTTTTTTGAATATCCTCCATTTACATCATGTGCATCAATCTAAACCAGCTTAATGCCTGAGTGAATTGAAAAATGGTTTCTATAATGGTGGGAACATTGGGGGACTTGGGAAAAAGTAACTTCTTGACAATTTTCCCAAAAGATTGCTGTAAATGCTTAAATCTATGGAAAATTTGCTGATAAATAATCACATTTCATGGATTGTGTTTTAAGCCTATAATTATGTACATACATTGTTACATTTTCTTGACTTCAAGTCCTTCAAAGCATTCCTTACTACTGAGCAAGAGGACCAGATGATCCAAATTAAATTAAGCAGCTCTATTAAGTAAAATGCAGCAGAAAGAGGACAAGAGATTAATAAAAAAAAAGACAAGCTGAGAAAAAAAGATTGCTAAGGAGACATGAAGTGGCACATTAACTTGGAGTTTATGACAGATGAGAGACAGAATAGATCACCTTATAAAAATCAAAAGTCAGCAACTGCAGAATATGTTTTAAGATTTGTTAAAGCCAGACATTTAGAATAAAAATTTTGATCTTTACACAGGGCTTAAGAGATTGATTTTCAACATTATATTGTTATAATTTTTTTTATTACATTAAAATTCCAATCACTTTTACTTTTTCAAAAGAAGACCATGTAAATAAGTGGCACAATGTTGAGGCAGCATTTAAAATATACTATTGAAGTCAGCGTGGCAGAAACAAGTCTGGCAACCTAAGCATGGAATTCTGACTGCAAGAAATCTGATAGATTCTGGTTCACAAGAATTAAATTTTATGGGATGAGATAACTGAATTTAAGCTTACTCAAATGCACAGGTCGTGCTTGCTGCAGACCTAATGATTGTCCATGTTGTAGAAATATCCAGAGTAGCATTAGTTACCATTGTTTATACTCCCTAAAAAGTAATATTGTTCTGTTGTAAAACAAGGGATTTGGACCAGCTTGAAAAATGAACTAAATACAACGGCAGATGGAATTTAATGCAAATAAGTGTTGAGTTGTGCGTTTTGGAAGGACAAACCAAGAAAGGGCATACGCAGTAAATGGTAGGTCACTGAGGAGTTGAATAGGAATACAGATACATAATTCCCTGGAAGTGGCAACATAGGTAGATCGGGTTATAAAGATAGTATTTGCATATTGGCCTTCATAAATCAAAGTATTGAGTAGAGGAGTTAGGATGTTATGCTAAAGTTATATAAGATTTTGGTGAGGCTAAATTTGGAGTATTGTGTTCAGTTTTGGTCACCTATCGACAGGAAAGATATCAATAAGATTGAAATAGTGCAGGGAAGATTTACTAGGATGTTGCCAGGACTTCAAAACTGAGTTACGGGGAAAGGTTAAACAGGTCAGGACTTCATTCCCTGGAGCGCAGAAGAGTGAGAGGAGATTTGATAGAGGTATACAAAATTATGTGGGATACAGATAGGGTAAACGAAAGTAGGCTTTTTCCACTGAGGATATGTGACATGCAAATCAGAGAATATGGATGAAGGGTGAAAGGGGAAAATTTGTTTTGGAACTTCTTTACACAGAGAGTGGTGAGAGTATGGAACAAGCTGCCAGCTGAAGTAAATGCCAGCTAAATTTTCATGTTTGAGAAAAATTTGGACAGGTATAAGGGAGGGAGGGGTATGGAGGGCTATGGACTAATTAGATTAATATTTAGTCATGGACTAGAAGGGCCAAAGGGCACACTTTCTGTTCTGTATTCTATGTCTGTAAGGAACTCTGTCAGTTGGTCTGTGCCATCCTTCAGTTACTGACCAGGTACATTGTCTTGTCCTGCTGCCTTGTGTGGGTTCACCTTGATAAGCTTCTCTTCACCTCAGTCATGGTTATGCAGGGATCCGTTCATCAGGAGACACAGAGGTTTCTTTGGCGTCAGCATGTTCTTCTCATTGAACCATGCATAGATGCTCAGTCTATCTGGAAGGGAGGCATTGTTATCTTTGACTCATAAGGTTCTCTTGTGGTCTGTTAGAGTTTTAATCCCTTACCACATGTACCTTGTGCCACTGATGTCACACAGCTAACTGTGAATTTTCTGTGCGTACCGACGCTTTGTCTTCTGGATTGCATGAGAATGTTTAGCCCTTAGTGAACTTAGTGCCACCTGGTCTTCTGTCCTGAAAGCAGCATCACGAGCTCTGAGAATTGGCCTATGGTTTTTGCTTAGCCCTGGTTAAGAAGCATTTCATCTTGGTGACATCCTCAATGTACATTCTGATATAGCCAGTCAACGAGCTTATGTACTCCTTGATATTTACATGACCATTGTAGGAGGGCGGCCACCTGAAATAGCTTCAGTCCATGGTCTCAAAGCACTCCTGTTGCCCCTTGTGTCCCCCCAAACCGCCACATCCTGATCTCCCTGCGAGCTGGGTTCATTCGTTTTCCCAGCTGTCTGCATGCTGGGGTTAGCAGAACTGATATATGATCAGAGTATCCAAGGAGCAGGTGAGTGGCAGCCTTGTGTACACTAGGAACATTGGTTTACACCCAGTCCTGGGTGTTCTTTCTTCTGATGGTGAAGCTTACATACTGTTGAAACGATGGTTGGTGTAATTGAAGTGACCAGCTACAATAATGACACCATCAATGTGGGACACCTGGGCTTTGCAGGTGGAAGCATAAAGTTCAAATGCGTTAAAAAGGAGCTGCACATTAATCTCTTAGTGCCAGCGATGTGGACTAAATTGAGGTATCATTAAAATTGTAGCAAAATTATAAAGTAAGAAATTATTAAATAAGCAGTACGTGATAGGAAAAATTTATGGTGAATTTCATGATTAGCAGCCCAAAATCCATAAAATACACCCAAAAATGTTCAGGAAGCAAAATCCTTGTTGTTCAGTGTTACTAGCCACAGGAATGAATCTCAGCATTGAAATCTGAAGGCCCTTCAGGCACACATCCATTGCTGCAACTTAAGTTTTAACTAAAGTGGATAATGAGATATGAACACTGGGAGAAAAGTTCATCTTTGGTCTAAGGCATTGGAGATGCAAGCAAATAATGGCTCCATAATATGCAACTCCACACATCGGTTCCATTGATTTCAATGAAGTCAACATCATAGGGATCAAATTCACAAAGTAGTTGGTACTCTCTTAGGTGTCTGGAATCAGCAACCAAAGAAAATAAAGTCTTCCCTTACTCTCCCATTCAGTCCAGCAATGTAGTCTTTACATAAATTGTTGTCAGCAACTTCAAATGATGTAGCGAATATATTCCGGTATAGTCAGCTGGAGACCCTGGTTTATGATTCATTCTTCGAAAAAGATCCATGACAAGTTGAATAAAGATTTCCTATCAACTTTGATATACGATTAACGTGATGCATCATAGATACTTAATATGTTACTTGAAACGGTATTTATGATGGTTTCATAAAGTTTCAGGTCGATTCCTAGACCCCCACCCCCCATCTTCTCAGAACAAAGAAAATTCAAAACTAACCGTCTTATCTCAAAAACACAGAGACAAAGACCTTGGCAACCACAAAGACATAAGGAATGCAAATCAGCCTCCACAACTGCCAGCCCAAGCTTACAAGTAATTTTAACCCTGACAATACTGGCCCCTAATTATTATATCTAAAAATAATCACTGCCACTTACATAAAAGACAATCCAATATGATAATAACATCAGGTAAATATTCAAAAGAAAGTGAAAGTCAATCCTTAATGCTTTCTGTTTCTTGTAAAAGTCATATTTTAGTAATTGTTCTGTTTAGAAAGCCAGTCTTCATTTCCAAAGTATTCACTTTCTGGAGGTCACAAGATGCATTTTCTTTCTCTCTGCAGTCCTTTATAAAAAGAATAGAATTCAAATAACATTGGTTCCTTGGACTCATTGGTTCCTCAGACTCATTGGTTCCTCAGACTCATCAACAGCCTCTCTAGCTTCTATTGTTTTTTTCAATTTTGCAACTTTCAATTCAATCTCATTTTTTGATGATTTATCTTCAAGTTTTTTTTAATCAGATCCTGTCAGTGTTAACTGGGTCTTCAAGAATGGAATTTTTATTTCTTTCTGCATCTTTATGCATAATCTTCATTGTTTTCTATAGTCAGTTGTTTTATGTCATGACTTGTTCTCTTTCAAAAAAAAAGAATCTCCTCTTCCAACCTTTTGCATCTTGATAATTGGGACTATGGTTGGCACAGACTAGAAGGGCTGAATGGCCTGTTTTCTGTGCTGTAGCTTTCTATGGTTCAACAGTTCTAATGCTGAATCCCTTTCTTCAATAACTACATCCATTTATTTAGCACTTTTTTCTTTTCTTTTCCTCCTCTTGGTTTTACAAACTATTTTACAATTCTTCAGTCTTGTCAGACTTTCTCTTTTGGTTACTTTCAAAACTGAAGAATCATCAGATTCAGTTTTGTTTACAAGTACAAAGTTAAAATTCTTTTCTTTACTGTTTTCTGGTCAATCCAATATTTCTAAGTTCTTCTTCAGCATTTTGTACTCTGAAGGCAGTTGCACCATATTGTCAGATTTGTTCCCGGACATTTGTTTCATTCTTGCTCTTGATTTAAGTTCACAGGAATAAACACCAGCACTATTTCTAGAATCTTCTGATGCTTCATTCTCATCCATTTTTGATGAAAACATTTTCTTCTTTACTGATTTAGATGCTTTTGATTTAGTTCGATCAGTAGGATTGTCAAAAAACTGCTAGTCTTCTTCTGAAGGTCTTTGAGTTTCACAACAGATATCATTTTGACATTTGTTGTTGACTCCTTCTGAGCAATATCATTCTTTCTTTCTAGTGGTCCATTGATTGTCCTTCCAAGCATAGATTTAATAGTGTAAGGTCCATCTCTCACACTCAGTATTACCTCTATTGGTTCCAGAGTCTTTGGTACATTTAAACCAATTAGCATCTCTAACTCAGAGTTATCTTCTGGTATATAAACTTTCCTCAGATATGACCACTGATCCACATCACTTTGTTGTGGGATTTTTCCTTTATGTACAGGCATAGTCTGCCAGGGAGATCAGAGAAATCATCACTGTGTTTTCCAGCAACCTCGAACCCTGAAATCATGTTAGTTTTAATGAATTTTCTTTATCCCAAGGCTTTCAATAGAATCTTTGTCTTTTTTCCTTCAAGATTAAGCCTTTTCATAAGCCCCACGGAGCAAAATGACACATTGCTTCCTGGGTCAAGAAATGCACAAGTATGTACTTTTGCATTACCGTCCTTGCCCTTAACTTGTATAGGTACTATTGAGAGTTTGGAGTTATCTGTTCCCCCCCCAGTAAGCCCACCTGTCAAAACTGAGGCTTCAACACTGTTTTCATTTGTTTCTTTCATTGTCGTTTGTTCCTTTTCAGTATCCTTTTCCTTGAAAATGTGTAGCATTTTGGGATGTTGTTGACTATATATATCAAAGCTAAGTCACCTTTAGCAGTCTTTGTTGATGTGTCCTTTACACGGACAGCCAAAACACACCATTTTCCTTAAAAAAATGTGATTCTCTCACTATGCGTCTTCTTTTCCATCCGTGCTCATTTTTCCAAATCTTGCTTATCTGGTCCAAGATGGTGGAGGTGTGAGCATCTCGCAGCAGGCTCCTTCAGACAAGTGCACGTTTTATGCTAAGCTGAGAACTATGCAGAATTGACAAACAGGAGGATTGGACAATTGGAATATTGAGGTACATCAAGATTTCAACAATAACACCAGGATACCTCTACGTGAGGTTCACAGCACTGCTATTGAACTGGCCCACCACTGTGGAAGTGGGTCCTCCAGTTGAGTAGCTTAGGTGGTGTTGATTGTGTTGGCGGCTGAGGGAATGGATGTAGTGCGAGGAGTGGCTGGCAGAATTCAGGAACCGGTGGCAGAATGACCAATTTTAGAGCTCGGAAGGACAGGAGCTGGGACTTCCATGCAGGCTCTGGAGAACGTCACAGAAACCAACAGAGGAGTGCGATGGTGAGGTCAGCCAGGTGGACAATGGGACTACTGGTTGCAGCAGGCACTTCAGAGAGCGATGCTGGAGGCAGTCGGCAGCAACGTTGGTAGCCATGGACACAGTTTGGGAAACAATGGCACAAAGTCTGAACTCTGTGGAACTCTGGGATCAATTGATTGAATGAGTGTCTGTACTGGAAGTAGTGGTTGTTTAAGATCTTGCCTGTTGTGGTATCAAGCCTATTGTCTGGCCTTACTAATTGTTGTATGTAGTCACTGTGCAATAATGAGGGGGTGATATGTTGACTGGGGTCCTTTGTGAATTTTGTGGGTGTTTTTGTGTCTGGTGTGTCCTTACTGCAAGCATGCTCCAGATGGCTGCGTATATCTACAGCAGCTTTGTGGGTGTGTAAAGTGGTTTGGACTTGGTTGTGTGTTTTGTCTTGCATTCATGCTTGCTGTTTTGTTGGCTCATGATGGTGGCACATAGATTCGCAGTGGCTTCCATGGTTGGCTGAATGGTGTGCATGGGCTGTCTTGGTTAGCCTTGTTTTCTCTTTTTTGGTCTGGTTTGTTAGATTGCTTTTGGTTAAGCCTTGTCTCATCTTCAAGGGCACTTTTTTGGAGAAATACTGTTTCATTTTTATGTTTTCTGTATGGAAATGACAATAAAGTGATTCTGACTCTATCATTACATAATAAACATTTTTTATCCACAAGGGAAATGTTTATCTTTCTTAATTTCTTTTGCCACCTCTCTGATAGTGGAGGATAATGTACTTTTCTTCGATTGTGGTTGAGGAAACTATTTGGACTTTTCAACTTCTTTACTCATTGTTTGAGTATTCTTCATTCTGTAACAACATCCTCTTGTCTTTCAGTGAAATCCACCAAATCCTTGAAAGCAACTGCCACCTTGTGCTTTCTTTGATATTCAACAACTTGACTTTCTTTATTCCATTTGGGTAATTTATCTACAATGTTTACCATATTCTGAAGGATGCAAGCTCTTGACAATAGGCAATCTTTGTCTTGACATTACAGCATCTTTTGAGAAAGAGGGAGTAAGTTTTTAAACCAGTCGTGTCCTCTGGTCTTATTGGCGACCATGAAAGAGCCTTCTGTATATAAGCTCTAGAAATTCTATACTTGTCACCAAATGGTTTCTCTAATAACCACTTAGCCATTGTGAATCCTTGATCTAGAGCCAAGGCTTTACAAGTTCTCTTGGTAGTCCACTCATGAATTGAAGCAAATACTCTAAGCAATCCTCTGAGCTGTGACTTTTAATTTCAATACCGCGTTCAAAGCTTTTCATAAACCCTTGAAGTTGAAGTGGATCTCCATCAAAAAATTGGAATATTTTTTATCTTGGGCAGAGAAGAGAGTCTGTAATTGAATTAGCAATGCAGACATTTCATCATGTCATGACATGCCCAGGTTTATGTTACTTTATCCACCCGGATTTCTGATCCTTGCTCAGGGAGCTCCTGGCGTGACCCTATAAGAGATGCCATTTGACTCCTATCTTTGTCCAATGTGGCCATCATCGGGGTTTGATCTCTGGTTCCTTGGATCCACCTCATTAATTCGGGGTCTTGCTCATCTCGCATACGCTACACTGGCACAAGACCAAGTCCGAGGGATACACATCTCCCAAAATTACTGCAAAAACCATTAATAGAATTTGAGATAGAATTCTTAATAGAGGCTGCAGCACTGGCTCTGCACCAAGTCTTAATCTGCATCGTCCTTGGCCAAGTGCTTCTTGTGGTTCTATCACTGGCTCAGTCCCTTGCCTAGACCTGTCTATCCAAGCCCCATATTGTGGTTCTAACACTGACTCAGCTTTGTACCTAGACCTGTATATTCCATTTTGGATTGTTCATCCTCCACACCACTATTGAGAATTCTGTCTCAAATTCTATTAATGTTTTTTCGCAGTAATTTTAGGAGATGTGCATCCCTCACAACTATTTTCTATATGCTCCCTCAGTCTTGCTCGAAGAGACAATTTATTTACCTTTGTATCTAATTTCCGCCTTTGCAGTTCTACTACTGTTACTTTCATGTTCTCAACACAGTTCCTTCGCAGCTGCTCCTGGCTCCTTCGCAGCTGCTCCTGGCTCCTTCGCAGCTGCTCCTGGCTCCTTCGCAGCTGCTCCTGGCTCCTTCGCAGCTGCTCCTGGCTCCTTCGCAGCTGCTCCTGGCTCCTTCGCAGCTGCAGCTGCTGGTTTTTTTTCATTATGTTGTTCGTCGCACTCAGATTTTCAATATGTACGTCAATTTCTCCAAAACCAGAACAATCCTAATTAGACAAATGCCTCCAATTTTCCAAACTGCGTTCTACTCTTCAATAAACACAAAGGCTTACTGCTTCCAACAATGGTTTTGATTGTTGCTTATCGAACTGGCCTCAACAGAGCCCAATCGATCCAGTCTTCATCCAAATTCAGTTTCCAACTTTCTATTATCTTTTGATCCGTCCTACTGACTAACGAGTCAATAATCCAGATTTTTTTGACATGAATCTTGCTTGAAAATCCATCTTCTATTCACTAACGAGTTCATAACAACCAATTTTATTGACTAACTAGTCAATAATTACCTCTTTATTAACTAAGTGTAGTGACTATCTTCCTGTGTAGTCACCTGGAATGTCCTGTTTTTGACTTGTTCATTGAAAAAGATCCATGCCAAGTTGAATAAAGTTTTCCAAAGTTTATTACTTAACCATTTTGATATACAATTAACATGATTCGTAATAGATATTTAATACTTTACTTGAAATGGTACTTATGATGGTTAATAAAGTTTTAGGTCTATTTCAAACCCCCCCCCCCCCCCACCACCACCACCCCCCCCCCCATCTTCTCAGAACAAGGAAAATTTAAAACTGACTGCTTTATCTCAAAAACACAAACAGAGAGAGAGAGAGAGAGAGAGAGAGAGAGAGAGAGAGAGAGAGAGAGAGAGAGAGAGAGAGAGAGAGACCTTGTTCTCACAGGCTGCAACCACAAAAATAATCAAAGTAATGCAAAACAAACTATAGGTTCCACAACTGGCAGCCCAAGTTTACATGTGATTTTAAATCATTTTAACCCTTACAAAAGCCACCTTCCTGCTATTAACTTCCATCACTAACTTTGCAAGAAATGTAGCCATCTTGGCATAAATGAAATAAGTGCATAATCTACCTGTTAGAAAACCCATCCAAAGATTCAATCCATGGAGTGGGGTTGATTTGAGAACCTAGCTGTACACTTAAACGATTACATGATTCTACATCCTCATGAATGTCGCAGGGCAGGTGATGACGAAGATCCGTGCACAGAAACACAGTACGCAAGTCTGAAAGTCAGCCTCCATGAAGTGACCAATGGCAAAAGCGGTAAGCAAGTTACAGGGCATGGATCACTTACCCACTGAGTAATTCTGAATCCTGAGGAAAATCATTAGCTAATCAATTTTATCTCAGCCTTCAAGGACAGCTATTGCAGCCCTCAAAGGGCTAACATGTCACAGTGACAGAAGATAGTCACTCAAGATATCATATCAAAAGATGTTACTCCACAAAATACAGGGCATTTGTGTCTGTGAGGTTATTCATGAACTCAGAGTATCAAACTTCCTTTCCTGAAAGCATGCATGTTAAATTTTTAATCTGCTTGTAAAAGAATTTTCACCTTCTAACTCTATTGTTGGAAAGGTCAGTGCTACTGCATATCTGGTTTATCTTTACAAAGCTACTACCTCACTGAAAATTTCAGTGTTTGCAAGGGATGAAATATATTCCATTTGGAATTAAATTAATCCTTTGCAAATACAAATTATCCCCTAAATTTCAGAGCTATAATCCTTGCAGCCATGTCAAGTATTAAATGTACCAGTTAATATCTAGCCTGATGTTAATAGAAAATATGGGATTATCCGCAATACATTTTTTAAAATGCCTCCAATTTTCACATGTGGAAATCCATGCTACAATGGAAACATCTCTCAGATCTACCTTACCAAGTGGAATGTGAAAACATGATACCTTTCTGCCACCTCCAGAGTCGACAAAGTCTCTTTCCACAAGACTTTAACATCCCTTAGTTCATGCACCAGGATCCAACCAAATTAATATTACAATAAAGCACCATGAACTTTTTTCAGGCCTATCCCATTGGTTAGATTGCTAAAATCTTTTCAAAACTGGCAAGAACTCAACATTTGGTATTGTTCAAGTATATGATTAGCTGATTGTATAAGTACAACTCGATGAAACAGCATTCTTTGGTACTCATTGCAAAAACAAGCAAATAAACATGGAGAGACAAATGATACATATTCAATATGTACATTTAGATATAAATATAAATAAATGTTAAATAAATAGTAGTATCTCAGAGGGTTTGTATGAAAAGTTCAGCATTCTCATTACTCTTGGGAAGAAGCTATTTTCTCAGCCTGGTGGTTTTGGTTCTGATACTTCGGTATCTCTTTCCCAACAGTAGGAGTAGCTGGAAGATGCTGCATGCAGAATGACAGGTACCTTCAACGATTTTGCGAGCTTTCTTCAAATAACAAGCCTGGTAGATCAAGTCGATGGGGAGGAAAGAGTCTCCAATGATTCTCTCTGCTACTCTTATTGTCCCGTGGATTGACCTCCAATTCAATGCTCTACAGCAACCGTACCAACGATGATGCAGCCGGCCAGGATGCTCTTGATAGAACTCTTGTAGAATGTTGATGGGTTAGTGGCCAAGAGCCTTCAGTCTTTTCAGTGCAGTTGCTGTTGTGCCTTCTTGACAAGTGAGGAGATGTTGTGTCCAGGATAGGTCATTACTTAAGTAGAGTCCAAGTATAAGTTGTTATAATACAGTAAAACCCCTGGTATTTGGCACCTATGGGTATTGGAAGATGCTGGATACATGAATTTTCCAGTTGCAAACAGAAAGCCTTTATTTTAAATTGTGATATCATGCAGACAGTTTGTCTCCTAAAAGCAGAGCTCTGAGACTCTCTCGAGTAAAAGAGACACATAAATTTATAATCCCAAAAGCAAAAAAAAACAGTTGAAGGCAAGGGACAAAGGAGGCATTACATCGTGCCCCAAGCAGTAAGCAATTAGCAGGTCCCTCCCCACTCCGCTCCCTCCCCCTCGCCCTAATAAGGTGTCAACGGCCTCAGTGAGGAAGGACCACTCCAGGTGCTGTTAAACAACAATGACTGCAGTAAAACTTGAAGGACACCCTCACTGGATACGCTGATCGGACTGAAGGAAAAAGGCCCACCTAAAACCTAAAGACTTTTTATTCTAACAATAAGAACTTTATTGTTATGACTTTTTGTCACCTTGATATGTGAACTGAATATCAGAGATGTGACTGAAAAGAGAAATTTTGGGTGACAGGTTAATACCTTGCAGGGAGTGAGAATGGATTTTTAAGACTAAACAGATCACAGACAAGTGAAAGTCAGGACAAACCTGTGGAGGACAGCAGAGTTACAGGACATCTTTTGGGACCCACAGATACATAACCATATCAAAGCTGGGAGAAGGTTGATGTAAAACTTCACTGTATACAATGTTTTTTTTTGACATAGGACATATCCACAGCTGACTACCAATTGGACATGGTCCTGTTAATTGGGATAAGTGCTACACTTATCCTGATTGGCCAGTGGTAACCAGGTTCAGGATGAAGAGAGGTATCTCTTGGATGGAGCAGGTCTTTATGATTCTATTCCCCTAGGATGGTCAAGAAAGGAATCCTAAGAGTTGATTCGCCGACTCAGTGTTGAGGAGCTATTGGCTAATGAAATGGCTACGGGGCTTCCAAATAGCTGGGAAGGTGGTTTCTCTGCCGTCAGTGTAGATGGTTGCCATCTGTTCTGCGACGACCCTGATTTTATTCTGGCTGGTCACTGGGAGACCTGTAAAATTATAGGTCAAGGCTGCTGAAATAGCTCTGACAAGATCACTAAATGGGTGAACCACATGCAAAAAGAGAGATACAGGACTTACATAAAATTGGTGCTAAATGCCTGACTGCTACATTATCCCTTTGCAGAAAGCTTTGGCACTGGGGGGACAAAAAACTTTGTATGCTCCCAGCTACCCTTGTAGATTTACTGTTTTAATACTGTCCAAGTTTTCTCCACAGACCTTTTTTAGTTATCACATTCATGATAAACCGGGGGGTGGGGGGGGGGGTGGATGTGTTTTTTAAGATTGCTACAAAAATAAGTTTCACTCAGTCAAACAGCTCCCACAGAACACAAGTTTAAAAACTAACAAATCTCTCAGACAGGAATCAATTCTCACCTCTTCTACAGAGCCCCCCCCCCCCCCCCCCCACCCAACCCGGCTCCAGAATATCCTGATGCCTGCACGAGCTCTTTTAACACAATAGCACGAACTGACTACCAATAGAGTCATCTCAGAAGTTTTGCCCACCATTGTTAACTTCAATAATTTAAGATTAGAGTGAAATGACCATTTGCATGTGTTAATTGGAAACCAGAAATCAGGCAGGCAGAGAACAGATATTGGTGTGTACTGAGAGCAACCCTTCCAGATTTTTTGTGTACTAGAAGTATAATTAATTATGACTTGTACATGAGAATAAATGACTGACAACAAATCATTTCCCTATCCTTAGGAAGAGAATATGCAAATTGTAAAGCATATTTGTAACAATACATTCAAAGAAATGATGTCCAATTGTATGCAGGAAAATGGTGGACAGGAAGGATGGTTCTCCTGGCTCTCCAGCTCGCTTTCCAGCTTGGGGTTGGGGGGGGGGGGCGTGGAAGGATACTACATGGAGCAATAGTCATTACAGCTGTTGCGCTTGTGGGATAGTAGAAGTGCATGGCACTCTGATATTAAAAAAGTGCATGGGTATTTCGGATGGTATCCCCCATGATGACTAAAGTGGGTAACCAGGAGCACTGGTGGGGTGAAAAAGTTTACCATGCCAGAGAACAGCCCTTCCCAGAAGCAGAAGATGAGATAACCCAGTAAGGAGTGTTAATCAAAAAAAAACAAGAGGGGATTATGGAGGAAAAATCATGCCTTCCATATCTTCCAGCGTAGATTGCTGACATTTAAAACATTTTTCCTGGCAGGATAGTTACAGGATGGGTTCACTGTCCTTCCTTAACAAATAGCTGAGGGATATGTAAGTTCAGGCTGACTGGGATAAAGTGTAAGGCTTTGTCTGTCTCTTTTTACTGGATAGAGACTCAGAGCTCTGCTTTCAGGAGACAGATTCTCTCCATGGTATCATGATTTAAACTAAAGACTTTCTAAAAGCAGCATTCCTCTGTGTCTGAGATTTTTTCCGCAACAGTGAATGACAAACTAACAGTGAGGAATGCCAATTTAAAACTTTTGTATTTTTTACCTATGTATTTTCTGCTAATTTTTTTTGCCAATTTCTTGAGATGGCTGGTTGCTTAAATTTCTGGTAACAGGGGGTTTACTACACTTAGGTTTAGTAGTTGAAGTGGAAATGCTGAACCAGGAAAGAAGAATGGAGTTGTCTAACCCATTTTTTTTTTAACCATGGCACCCGAAAGATTCCACTGTCCATAATGTCGGACTTTAACATCTTCCACCAATTCCACACTTAGGAATATGGTAAATTTGTTGAATACATTTGGATGCAGCGGCTACATAACTTTGACTGAAAGAGGAACCGACTACAGCCTTTTCCTTTCCTATTAAATAATAATTTAACTACAGTGGTCACCAGAGAAACACCATAGGACCAGTAGAGATTTTCATTGAGAAACTAGCTCTGCAATTCCTAATTTTAAAAATAGAGAAAATGTATGTGAAAGTGAATCCATCTGAGTAAATTGAAATGTCTGGATAGGAGTTTGTCATCTTAAGCCCCTTTTACACTTGTAAGTGATCCCAGGAATCAAATGCCAATTGGCCTTTTAAGTGGCAAGTGTGAAAGCAAAATCTGCTCAATGCCAGCGTCAGATGACATCATCTCATGCCGGGGATTTCTGGCCTCAACCCCAGTACAATCCCCGGCATCTGCAGTGCCGGCGTTGAGATCAGGCAAGTGTGAAAAGGACAATTGCATTGCAGGAAGATCCTATTAAAAGTAGAACAGACCAAATGCCAGGGTTAGACCCTTGCAGCTGTGAAAACATTCAGTGTCCCGGTTAGGAGTTGTCCAGTGTGAAAGGCCAAACCCCTATTCCTATCCCAGGACACTGAATGGCCGATTTACTGGGGATGCAAGTGTGAGAGGGACTTCTGATTGTAATTTTCTCCTCCTCCAATATAGTTCAGAGATACTGGTAAGAAACATAAAGCAGTAATCATAGAGTTATTGAGATCCAACATTTGAAATTTCAATTTTTGTGAATATAAATGAATGTAAATATTTTAAAATTCATATATTTGTTCTAAAATATTGTATTCTACTATGTGACTTAAAATCAATCACATATTTATCACACAAATAATATAATCCATCAAATACCAATCGTAAACTCTGTCTTTTCCTCCAAATCAAAGATATTTTGGTATATATTAATCGATACCAATCGACATCACAGTTGATTTTAACTTTCTTGGTGATAACATAGGAACATAGGAAGTAGGAACAGGAGTAGGCCAAAAATGGCCCATCGAGCCTGCTCCGCCATTCAATACCATCATGGCTGATCTAATTTATGACCTAACTCCACCTACCTGCCTTCTCCCCATATCCCCTAATTCCTCTATCATGTAAAAATTTATCTAACTGAATTTTAAATATGTTTAATGAGGCAGCCTCAACCACTTCCCTGGTTAGAGAATTCCAAACATTCACTACTCTCTGGAAAAAACTATTTTTCCTCATCTCTGTCCTAAATCTACTCCCTTGAATCTTGAGACTGTGTCCTCTCGTTTTAGTTTCCACGGCCAGCACAAAAAAACCTTCCTACATCTATCCTATCCATACCCTTCATAATCCTATATGTTTCTATAAGATCTCCTCTCATTCTTCTGAACTCGAGCGAATACAATCCTAGACGATTTAATCTTTCATCATAAGTCAACCCCTCCATCCCAGGGATCAACCTAGTAAACCTCCTCTGGACCTTCTTATGGTGATTCTGCTTGCTGGAAAGGGCGTAAATGTCAACGGATTACAACTCAAATGCTACGACATTTACATTTATTAAAAAGTCATTAATAAATTTAATATTTGAAGCATTTGATAAAAAATATTAAGCATTATAAAAGTTCCATGAAAATAATCAAAATCCTAAATTACTTGCTCATAATTTATTCAGTGCTCAGTATTCTAATTATTTACTTTGTTTACAAATAGAAACCAAATGTTAAAGTACAAACAAAATATAAATCAAGGTGGATGTTTAATAGCTCAAAACATTAAACTGGGCTACCATGCTTAACATGCACAATCTTCCTGTTCATTCAGTTCGCTCCCTGATACTTTGATTTGAATCAAGGGCACGAGTATGCAATGCATTTGACTACTTTTGGAGGGGGTAATTAGGCCCTTAAAACAGATATACACATGCCTAAACACGTATCTTTATGATTACTGAGGGATCTTGTATCTACCATGCCATTTTTCCCACCATGCATGCTCTTGATCTGGAATTTAGGATTCCCTTTCTCAAGTACCCTGAGTGCATATTTTGTGTTATTAAGCATGAATAATAAAGAACTACATTTCCCAATAGGCAATGTGTGCAGTTTGCATGGGAACAAAAAGTAGACTACGACAGAAGCCAAGTGCATTGTTGGTTCAAGCAGCTCGAAAAATAAAGTTGTTTTGAGGCGATGCAGATGTTTGCAACGACAAACCGGGCGCAGTTGGCCACGCGATTGGTGGGGCAGCCATGGCAAGGATGGCGTTGTGGGACCATCTCTTCTAGTGCAGACTGGAAGGGCACATGCGTGCTTGCAACATTGTGACACAAGTGCCCGGACGTTGGGGGTGGGACCAGAGACCGGCTTAAAGGCTGCAGCGTGGAATTCAAAATAAAGCAATTGTGATACCCAAGCTCCCAGCTTGTTGTCTCAGTCTCTTTGCTGAGCTCGCTCACAACCTGCTACATCGGTGACCCCAACGAGTCTCCACGTCCTGAAGGCTCAACACAATGGAACCAGCAGCAATAGACACCATCACATTGAAGCTGTCAACTTTCCGAACGAACAGGCCCTGCACTTCGTTTAGCCAAGTGGAGGCCCAGTTCCAGATCAAACAGATAACCTCCAATTCGACGAGATACTTCTATGTTGTCAGCTCGCTCAACCAGGAAGCTGCCTCACTAGTCGATTACCTCATCCAGGTGCCACCAGAGGAAGATAAATACATGGCTCTTAAAAACTTCCTCATTAGCATGTACAGCCTTTCACGACATGAGAGAGTCACCAGGTTCCTTCACTTGAATGGCCTAGTGATAAGACCCCCTCTGCACTCATTGATGAGATGCTCACATTGGCAGAAGAGCAGAAGCCCTGCCTCGTGTTCAAGCAGGCATTTCTCGAGAAGATTCTTGAAGATATCAGACTCTTGTTGGCTGACACGGATTTCAATGACTCACGCAAGGTTGTGGCATGAGAGGACATTCTCTACTGCTCCAAGCGTGAAGCCATAGACTCGGTCAACCACATTACATGGCTGCCACCAAGGACAACACCCAAATCTAGTCCACCACGTGAGCAGGACCTGCCCTGCCAGAAAGCAGAAAGATCCGATCCAAACTGTTGGGGTCATCTGAACATAGGTGCTGCCCGCCATGCTTGTTCCCGGGAAATGATTGGGCCAGCCGCCGTTAGTGGTTGCAGCAGTTGGCCAAACAAACAGTCTTCTCCACGTCTAGGACAGCATCTCAGGCCACAGATTTTTCGTGGACATGGGGGAAGAGATGTGTCATACCTCCTATGCAGCTCAAGAAATGCACTAGACCCCACACCCTGTCCCTGCGCACTGCCAATAACACCACTATCTGAACATTTGGCAAGAGGCAAATTCATGTAAGTTTCAGTGACACTTCAGTCCTTCATGCTCGTTTCAGTGGACAAACCTCTGTTGGGCACAGATGTTCTGCGGGCGCACTCCCTACTCGTGGACCTCCAAGCCAGATGACTAGTCCATGCTGAGACTTTCCACACTACGCCCCTCGGCACATCCAACGAGCTGTCCATCCAACTCGCTTCTATGAAAACACAACATGGCCAGTACAGCCACCTCCTCAGTAATTTTTCCTCCATTCTGCACCCCCAGTTCACGGTCACCATGCCAAAGCCTGGTATCCAACATCACATCGCTACCATTGCCCCACCATTGCATTCATGGGCCCACTGCCTGGCCCCGGACAAACTCAACCTCGCCAAGGAAGAGTTTAGATGCATGGAGCAGTTTGCCATTGTCCGCTGTTCCAATAGCCCGCAGGCTTCACCCTTTCACTTGGTGCCAAAGTCCGACAGCAGCTGGAGACCCTGTGGTGACTACAGATACCTCAACAATGCAATGACACCCGACCGCTACCCAGTTCCCCATATCCAGGATTTCACAGAGAAACTCCATGGCACAAACTGTTCTCTAACGTCGACCTGATCTGGGGATACTACCAGATCCCCGTGCATCTGGATGACATCCAAAAATTGTTATCATCACTCTTTTTGGCTTGTTTGAGTTCCTTCACAAGCTATTTGATTTTAAAAATGTGGCACAGACATTCCAGCACCTCATAGACACAGTTGGCAGAGACTTACCTCTTCTTTTCATCTACCTTGATGACATCCTGGTAGTCAGCAACATGCCTGAGGAGAACGTGACACACCTATGCCAGTTCGACCTTGCACAGTTCGACCTCACCATTAACTTACTGGAACACAAAATTACCAAAGATGGCACCACCCCCCTACCCGACAAAGTGGACACCATTCGATGGTTCGCCAGGCTGACGACACTGAGGGGCCTGCAAGAGTTTGTCGGCATGGTATATTTTTACAACAGATTTATCTTCGTGGCAGCTCTAATGTCGGACTCGAAGAAGGAGATTGCATGGACAGACGAAGCTCACAACGCTTTCGAAGAGACCAAAGAGTCCCTGACTCATACAATGATGCTAGTCCTCCCATGAATGGATGTACCGACCACCCTCACAGTCAACATGTCCAACACAGCAGTAAGTGCTGTTCTGCAACAGCTTGTTGATGATTCATGGAGACCCTTGCCTTTTTCAGTCGCCACCTGTGAGTGAAGTACAGAGCATTTGACAGGGACATGGGACCCCCTCTGGGCCCACACAGGTGTGGGCCTTCTACCTGTCCATCCGCCATTTCCACTACTTCCTGGAAGGGTGTCCATTCACTGCCTACAAGGATCAGAAGCCACTCACCTTCGCCTTTTCAAAGTCCTCCAACCAGTGGTCCGCCCAACAGCAGAGGCACTTATCCTACATCGCTGAATTCACCACCACTATTCGACAGCTATCATGAAAACACAACATTATCACCAACGCAGTCTCCAGGCCAGGAGTCAACGCAATGGCGCATGACATCAACTACCATGATCTGGCCCATGCACAGGCAACCCAACCCCGACACACTCAGATTCAGAACTGCGATCACGGGATTGCGCCTCCAAGTCCTCCCACTTGATGCCAATGGCACTACACTCCTCTCCAACATCTCCACGGGCCAACCCCAACTGCTGATCCCTGCCCATATGGATGAGGGCAGTTTTCAACATCATCCATGGTTTGTTGCACTGCTCCATCTGCACAGCAATGTGTCTGGCGTCCATAAAATTTGTTTGGCACGGCCTACGCAAACAAGTCACAGAATGGGCGAAAACCTGCATAGACTGCCAGGTAGCCAAGGTCCAGCAGCACACCAAGCACTGAGTCCAGCAGTTCGATACCCCATCCCGCAGGTTCCAGCACATCTACCTTGACATAGTTGGGCCCTTGCCAGTCTCCTGAGGATTGCACTACCTGCTCACAGTGGTAGACAGGTTCACCAGAGGCCATACCATTCTGGAAGTCTCCACAGGAACATGTGCCAGAGCTTTCCTCACCACCTGGGTCTCCCATTTTGGTGTCCTGGCAGACATTATGACTGACTGGAGGGGCACAGTTCATCTCTGCCCTGTGGACAGAACTCTTTTTTTCCTGAGCACCTAGCTGCATTGCACCACAGCTTACCACCCCCAAACCAATGGGCTAGTCGAGTGCTTCCACTGCCACCTCAAATTGGCTCTGATGGCGCACCTTGGAAAGCCCAACTGGGTGGACGAGCTACCTTGGGTTCTCCTGGGAATACCCACGACACCCAAGGACGACCTTGGAGCCTCCTCTGCCGAACTAATCTATGTTGAGACCACTGGAGCTCCTGACCAATACTTCCCGCCAGCAACAAAACAGAACACCAACACCGCAGTTGTCTTCGAGAGTTTGTAGGATAAACTGGGCTCCCTTACATCACCACCGGCATTGCGACGTGGTTAGTCACCCTGCAACCACCGCCCAGACGTCCTCCTATGAGTATATATTCGTGCACAGGACTCCCCTTCAGCGACATTATGAAGGTCCATACAGGGTGCTGCACAGAAACACTTCCACATTCACTCTTAACATTGGGGGCAATGAGGAGTTATTCACACTGGACCATTTGAAATCAACCCATTTGGACTTGTCCCAGCCAGTACGTGCATAGGGGTCGGCCACCAAAACAGTATACCTCTCCCTCAACACATCCCGACACCATCGGTGCTGGTTCTGGGGTGGGGGGAGAGGAGATGTTGTGTGGCGATGCACATTTTTGCAGTGGCAAACCGGCCCCGCTTATCACCCATAGTCAACAGGGCAGTCACGGCAAGGATGGTGTCGCAGGACTGTCTCCTCCGGTCCAGAGACAGGATTAAAGGCTGCAGGGGGGAATTCAAAATAAAACAGCTGTGATACTTGAGCTTCCAGCCTGAGGTCTCAATCTCTTCACTGTGCTCACTCACAACCCGCTACAGTTTACGCATTAAAAGTATACAAGGTTGTTTTTCTTCAAGGAACAAAAATATCATGGCATCAGAAGTGTGTGAGTAAGTAAGAAAAGACAATAGTTCCTGTCATGGATAAGTTAAGTCCTCCCACACTGATGCAATTTACTGGAAATCTAACCAATAAATGGAAACGATTCAAACAGTGACTCAACATTTATTTAGAGGCTGGTGGTGCGGGAGAAACCAATGGAAAACTGAAAGTGTCTACATTTATAAATATGATGGGTGAAAATGCCTTGATCTCTCTAGCGGTTTTCAAATTGATGAGGCAGCTTTCTGATCATAAAATTTGAGGAATATTTTGTTCCAAGTAAAAACATCACATTCAAGAGATTCAAGTTTTTACTCCTGTGACCAGAAACAAGGTATGAACTTTGACCAATACTTAGCCAAGGTTCACACACTGAGTAAGCTCTGTGAATTTGGGGATTTGAAAAACTCGCTTATTAGAACAGAATAATTTGAGGAATTCCAGAGAATTGGCTTGAGAAAGACTGTTGCCTGAAAAAGATTTGAAACTGGAAAAGGCTGTGAATATGTGTAGGGCAGCTGAGACTACACGAGCACAAGCTAAGAGCTGCACAGGATAGACAAACAGTACATGCAGAGAAAACAGAGAAGCAGAGCACCTGGGTTTTCCCAAACCTACAGCAAAGCAAAGAGGTAGGCTCAAACAGCAGGTGCAGAGGAAGACATATTCCAAAGATGTGTCCTGCCGATGGAAAATCCTACAATAAATGTGGGAAGAAGGATAATTTTGCAAAGTGCTGCAAAGCAGGGGCTACCAAGGGGAAGGTCCACACAGGGGATGAAGAAATTGAGAAATTCTTCGTGGATTCACTACAGACTGATGCTGCTGCTGGTAAAATGGAATGGATCATTCCAGTGACTGGGAATTAGACAGTAATTCTGTTTAAGCTTGACTCTGGAGCCCAGGTAAATCTGTTATCTATGGACAATTACAAGACCCTCACCGTAAAGAGCAAGATCTATCCAGTGAAATTAAAAGTGACAGGCTACACTGGAGAGAACGTTCCAGTAAAATGGGGCTGTATGGCGATCTTCAAACACAAAGGGCAGCATCTAAAGTCACAGCTACAGACTGTAGAAAAGAGAATGCAACCAATATTAGGTCTCAACCTGGTAAAAAGGAAGATGAGCACACAACACTCATGGAAGAATATGCAGATATCCTTGAGGAGCTTGGACGCTTACCTGATGTACACAAGATCAACATAGATGAGACAGTGGATCCTGTTGTTCATGCATACAGGAAAGGAGTGTTTCCACTTAGAGAAAACCTCAAACAAGAACTAGCATGCATGGAATGGATGAAAGTTGTACAGAAAAGTGAAAAACCTACAGATTGGGTCAGCTCACATCATCGTTCAAAAGAAAAATGGAGCATTGTGTGTATGTCTGAAGCCGACAGATCTCAATAAAGCCATCAAGAGAGAGCATTTTAAATTGCTGACATGGGAGGAAATCATGTCCAAGTTTGCAGGTGCCATGTGGTTTAGCAAGCTCGATGCGTCATCTGGGTTTTGGCATATGAAGCTCAACGAGGCAAGATCAAGACTATACACTTTCAATACTCACAATGAAGATACCACTTTCTTTGGCTACCATGTGGGATCTTGTCCACACCAGAAGTCTACCATAAAACCATCCACATGATCTTTGAAAGTATCCCTGGAGTTGAGACCATGATGGATAATATCATTTTGTGGGGGTCCACCAAGAATGAACATATTACATGACTAAGGTAAGTTGCTTGACATGAGATGGAATTTGAAATTAAATAAAGAGAAATCTGGGTTTGGTGCAAAGACACTGACCTTCATGGGAGATGTCATATCTGAATAGGGAGTGAAGCCTGATCTAAGAAAGTCATCAGCCTTTGAGTATTCTGTGAGGCCCCAAACAAAGAGGAGGTGAAAAGTTGCTTGAGGATGATGAATTGCCTGGCTAAATTCATCCTAGATGTGTCGATTGTGTCAGCACCACTGAGGTCACTCCTTGAGCAGAAAAAATAGTGGATCTGGTTGCACGAGCAAGAAGAGTGTGTCCAGGGACTCAAAAAACAGTCCTAACAGAAGAGCCTGTACTAACATTTTATGATCCAGATTGGCGCACCAGGATCTCAGCTGATGCATCCTGACATGGCCTTGGAGCAGTACTACTGGAGCAGCATGAGGGCACATTGCAACCTGTGCCCAATACATTAAGAGCTTCTTGCCAGCACTTATGCACATGAAAGGTTCCATCAATAAATTTATGGACAAGCTATTGAAGTGGAGACAGTCCATAAACCATTGGTCTCAATTATGTCCAAACCACTGAATGACTGTCCCATGAGAGTACAGCGCATGCTGATAAGGCTACAGAAATAAGATGTGAAAATTATCTACATGCCAGGAAAACACATGTTTGCAGCTGATGCACTGTCTTGAGCAGTTGACAAAGAAAAGAGCAACCAAGAGATTAATGTAAAGATACAGGTCTATGTTGACACGATTATCACCTCATTTCTAGTATCCCGGGATAGAACAGAGCAGATCAGGAAAACAACAAAGATAGAGAGAGAGAGATGAAACAATGAAAGAACTCAAAGATATAAAATGGAAATGATGGCCAGCAGCTCAGAATAACTATCCAGTGGATATTTGGGATTACTTGGCATGCAGAAATGAACTGTCATTTGTGAACGATATGGTCTTCAAAGGGAACTGGTTTGTGATTCCAGTGTTGGTACACAAGGAAATGCTCCAGAAGATACAAGAAAGACACCTTGGTGAGGAAAAATGGAAGCATAGAGCTCGAGAGGTGATGTACTAGCCAAGAATGAACCAAGGCACAAGCCAGACCACTGCTTCATTCGAAAAATGCCTATAGACCAAAGCAGCAAGCAGAACCGTTTACCCACACCCTAAACAAGACAAAGTTGGAGTAGATTTGTTTGACTGGTAATGGGAAGAGTCATATAGTAGTAACAGACTATTTTTCTAATTACCCAGAGGTAGCAAAGCTGCAGTCAAATTCCGCAAAACAGTTATCACTTTCTTGAAAAATGTGTTTACGAGACATGGAGTTACTTGAGAAGTAGTTGTCGCCCTGGCTATCCCTCGATGTCGAAGATGTTGGTCTTCGTTCCTATGGGCTCTCGAGTGGCTTATGAGTTCAATCTTGGAAAGTGGCCCAACGAGTGAAGTCGCCTGTGCGTGTATTTGTTTGATGTGTACCTAATATTTCACTCCAAGAAGCACATGATACTTCACAAATCAACCAACTAATTCAATGGCATGGAAGCCACAATGATTGAAGCTGATGGATTAGTCACAGCCTTCATCTGCCTTCACAGCTGTTGAGTTTGATGTAACTTCGTCCGCCTGTTCCACCGTTGAGGACTTAGTTGGATTGTTCTTTGTTAGGGACCTAGACCTTCTGCCATGGGTGGCCCTTCCAGGAGCATAGCTCCAGATGGCATCACTCTCAGGATCTCAGGACCATGCAAGCTTCTTCATCATGACAAGGTAACAATCCATGGAGACGATTGTCACTAACCAAAGAGTTCACAATCAAAAAAGATGAAGGTGAAGGAAGTCTTTGAAATCGTGGAGCATGGGTGAGACATTGGATTGCAAGTTTCAGAAACAGGATGGTTAAGGCATGGACAAAGGCAAATATTGATTCCAGTAAAATAAAACTATAAACATAAATCAGAGACTTAATGTTTTAGTTTGATGAGCCACTGTCAGATATGGACCTTGACCTGAAACATTGTCCCTGATACAAAGTCACAGGGAGGAAATAAAGGCCAATTGAATAGAAATAGGTTCCTTTGGGTCCTGCTAAATTTAACAACAGGACCTGATAACCTTTTATGGAATTAATTTTTGGAACCAATGGAAATATGAAGCAGAAAAAGGTATGTAAAGAGATCAAAGAAAGTGGTAAAAATAGCAATTCTTCTGATTTGGAAAATAATTTATTTGCAGTGGAGCCAAATAAGGCAGAATAGCAGTGCCACAAAATGAGGGAGAGAGGTAATGGGAAGCTGGAAATTGAAATTACCAGAAGGGAAAATTCATTCAGCCCAGGGATTAAGAAGAGAAAAGGCTGAGTAAAATTCAGTGAAACATGCTTTGGAATTTAAGAGCAATGGATGCAAAGCAAGGATGTTAATGTAAAGGTGACATGTTCAGGAACGCTCTCCCCTTGGTTGAGAGACAAGGATATGTTGGAGGAGATGAAGAAGAGACTAAGTTGGGGGTTGCTATACTTATTTTGTAATATCTTTTATTACCTGATCATAAAATATAAATGGCTACCACTTTTTTCCCAACCCAGAAAGAATTATGTAGCTACCTGATACTGGAATCTCACGCTTACCATCAATCATAATCTGCTACAACATGGCTTCAAAACTAGAGAAAGCACAGCAATTCTGAACAATTTGACTTGTCTCAGTATTTCTCACTTCAAGATACTGCATAAATAGTCAGTGATTCTTTCATCAGTGAAACTGTATCATTGCACTTCAATCTGAGACTTGAACTTGAAACTTGCAACTATGGCATTATATTAAATAAAAGAAGAGCATTTTCCGATTCTGGCATTCTTCTACTTTTCTTCTTCCAGATAGCTTTTGGAATATTATAAATTAAAATAATATTGCCAAACAAAGAGCCATGATATATTTCCAAAAGGGTTCCCAGTCAATCTTCCTCATGATCAAGGATGACTCACTTCCACTTTGGTTTTGAGAGGTTTGGTAAGGTGAAAGCCGCCAATTCTGCTGCATTTTGAGGTGCCCAGTTTGGCAAGAAGATGCATAGTTTCTAATTATACTGAGTTTCTCTATCCTCACACTGGGTTGTCTTGAGCTATTCAATATCATCCCAAAAGCTCCTTCTCCACTTAGAGCATTCAGGACCAGAGATTTTTAGGAATCAATGTAAATGAGTCCATCCTTGAATCTTTCCTCTTTAATCCATCTGTAGTTAAAATAGGTGGACTTGACTTTTCTGTTGTAGATGGTCATGATCATTCTCTTCGCAGATATGGACAAAGATCGTTGATTATGACTGAAGCTCTTCATCCATCAACCCTTACAAGTTTATTGGGGATAACATCCATTGTGAGATGTGGATGCTTTGTGACTCCTGCAAACTCCAAGCTGATAGCTTGTCTCTGAGAAGCTCTAGCTTTGTGGGGTTCTTGAGAGATTTGATATCACCCATGGCAACAATTCTGTTGATGAGGATGTTTTGAGGCTACGCTGAGGGACATGATAGAATGAATTAGGCAAGACCAGTCCAGAAATCAACTAGATCTATCACACAGTGGACATCTTTATAGTTGTCACTTCAGTTATTATGTAATCTAAAATATACTAATGTTGATAAGCCCTAAGGCCAGGTGAGAGCCATTCCAGGTTGCTATGGGAGGTGAGTGATGAGGTAAGACTTATGTGTATGGTAGGGAAATTATTGGGGAAAGTTCTGAGGGATTAAATTTCTGTACATTTGGAAAGGCAGTGGTGATTAGGGATAACCAGAATAGTTTTGTCCAGGGGAAATCCTACATCACTGATTTAATGAAGATACTTGAGGAGTTATTTAAGAAGATTGATGAAGGCAAAACAGCAGTCTTTGAAACATTTGTCAAGGTCTCATATAGTAGCCTGATCCAAGACAATCTGGCAAATTGGATACAAATTTGCCTTGGTGATAGGATAGTGAATGAAATATTTATTTCTGACTGAAAATCCATGATCAGAGGGGCAGTTCACCATTGATTGCTCATATATATTGAATGTGCACATTGGAGGTATGATTTTTTATTGCAGATGACTCAAAAGTTGGTGGAGTTATGAATAGTGAGGAAGTTTGTCAAGGTGACAGCAGGATAGAGAATAGATCAGAGACCATTGGCAGATGGAATTTAATCCCATCAAGTGCAAATGCGTTGCGGGAAGTCAAATAAGCATAGGACATAAAGACTAAGTGGTAGGGCACTAAGGAATTTTAACAGACAGAAGGACCTTGGGAGTCAGGTCCATAGTTTCTTGGAAGTGGCAACAAAGTACGAGGCAGTGAAGAAGGTATTTGGCATACTGGTCTTCATAGTGGAGGCACAAAATATAAGAGTTGGGATATTATGCTGCACCTTTACACAAGGCTGGTTTCAGGCCACGCTTGAAGCATTGTGTGTGGTTTCAGTTGCCTTACTGTAGGAGGGATATGGATGCACTGGAGAGGGTGCAAAGGAAATTCTCCAGGATGTTGCTTTGAAAATTTACTTGTTTTCCCTTTTTAAAGTAGTTTTATCACAGATTGTACAGCATTGAAACATCCTTTTGGTCCACCACATCCATACCAATTTTTCACCTCTACATATGTAGCGGCTGCTACAACACAGAAACACACCACTGAACTCGATGGGGTTTCCAGTAGAACTGTTTATTTGAATTTCGCGCGCGCCAGTTTAAGGCCAACTGGAGTTTTGCCCCGTGCAGCGGTGACATCATCACGTGGCCTAAGCCACAAGGCAACGAGCAAGCCCTGACATTGCCATCTTTTGCAGCTGCCCCGCCAGCACAGTAGTAAAATCAGGCTGGTTCGCTTACAGGCTGGTGCGCCGCCAAACTCATCCCATTTTCCTGTATTAAGACTGTACACTTTTATAGATAAAAATTGTACCCTGCATCTGATTCCACCACCTCCCCAGGCATCACATTCCAGCTATCAACCACTGCTTATGTACAAAAACTTGCTTTCAAATTCCCTTTAAATTTCTCCTTAAAACTATCCACTTGTATCCTTTTAAGTGTTGTTTACTTAAATACCCATCCAAAAGTCTTATCATTGTCTTGATTGTATATGATTCAACTGTATCTCTGACAGCAAATTCCAGGTAGCAACCACTGTCTGCATACGGAGCCTTTTCCCTCAAATCCTCTCTGTAGCTCTGACCTCTCACCTCAAACCTTTGCTGTATTATTTATGAAACCCTCACTTATTGTGGCCTCTGTCAGTCGTGGTCGACCATGGGCATTGCGCCTAAAGCAAAGATGGAGTGGCCTCTCCAGGGCGCAAGCCAGGGCAGAGTTCATATGGAGATCTGTCTTTTGCCCATACAGTGGGACCCCCCTCTCCATGCTAATGACAGGTCTAAAGGAACAACGAAAGTCGATACAGTTTGGTGCCAGCAACATTGCAGGAGTTGGCTTGCCGATGCTGAGTTTAGCAGTCAGTCACCTTCGGGACTCCGACTCTGGATTTTTTGTCAGGGTTTACTTCCAAACCCTTTCCCATAAGTGGATATAGTCACAAGGCAGCAGAGTTTTGAAATAGGAGCTTTCCCTCTTCTAGATGAGTTACCATCCGTGGTTAACGAGCCCCATCTGCCCAGAGCAACTGGTTTCAAGGCACCAGTGGCCCACCTTTGCCCCTTCTGCTGTTAGTGAGAACAGCTCTGTTGAGGAAAATATGACACACATGAAGGCCAGGAGTTGGACTTGGTTGTCAGAGGCTGTTTGAGATGCATGCCATGAAGGGGATTTGTGTAGCAGTGGGAGCTCATCCCCAATACCACCCTACAGCTATGACAACCTTTAGAGCCTCACTAGGGGTAAAAGATTATGACTATTTACCCTGTCAATCCATTTTATAAATTTATAGACTTTTTTTTTGCCCAAGCCCAACATATTTAAAGTATCTCCATAACTAAAGCCCACCAATGGCTTGCGCACATCTCTGTAAGTGAACCAGCCCCGATTTTACTGCTGTGCTGGCGGGGCAGTTGCAGAAGATGGCGACATCAGGGCTTGCTCATTGCCTTGTGGCTTAGGCCACAGCTCGTGCCTCAGGCCATGTGATGATGTCACCGCTGCGCGGGGCGAAACTCCAGTTGGCCTTAAAGTGGTGTGCGTGAAATTCAAATAAACAGTTCTACTGGAAACCCCACTGAATTCAGTGGTGTGTTTCTGTGTTGTAGCAGCCGCTACATGAGTATATATAGAGGTGAAAAATTGGTATGGATGTGGTGGACCAAAAGGTTGTTTCGATGCTGTACAATCTGTGACAGAACTACTTTAAAAAGGGAAAAAAAGTAAATTTTCAAAATGAACAGTCTAAGCTAGCTTTCTTTGATTTACTTTCAGATATTTTGGGCTATGGGCTGTCATTTTTTATATTGGTCCTATTTAGTTGGTCTTTTTGCATGACATTTGTTGAACTGCAATGTTCTCATTCTGAGGTTTTGGTGGTACACCCTTTTTTAACAAAATATTTGCTTCCATCAAATAGATTCTTTGATAACTTTTTTTCTGAGATGATGTCAGTATCTCTAATATAAACAGCCTCCTCTGCTGTGGCCCTAAATATCTGGAATGTGTTGTATGCTGAGCTACTGGTCTTCTGCTATCAACTGATAGGTTGAATACCTTCTATGCATGGCTTGATAAGAAAAACAAGGTGACATCTATTTCCCCCTGAATAACAGGCACCGCCGTTGAGATGAGAAAGTGCCTATCCAGGTGAACCTACACAAAGCAGCAGGTCCAGATGACATACCTGGTCAGATGCTGAAGGTCTGTGATGTCCAGCTGGCAGAGGACACAATAGACACTACAGCAACAGTCCCTTATCTCTGCAAGGTTCAAGGAAGCTACCAACATCTTGGTGCCCAAGAAGGCAATGATTACAACCCATTGGCACTGTCATCTATATTCATGAAGTGCTTCGATTGGCTGGTGATGGAAAGCATCAAAGTGCACCTTCCAGTGACATTGGACTCATTCCCATTCACCCACCCTCCATAATGGCCAACAGATGATGTTATAGTCTTGATTTGAGAGTGCCCTGTCTGGCTGCATCATTGTGTAGAAATGGTAGCTGTAAAGCATCAGATCAGAAATCTATATAGAGGACCATTATCACAGCTGAGACTATCACTGCGGTTTCTCTTTCCTCTGTAAATGACATTTACTGGCAGCGCTGCCTAAGTAGGGCTCAAGGAATTAGAGAAGACCCTTTCCATCCACCGCATAGTATCTTCAACTCACTACCATCAAGAAGGTGCCAAGCTGGGAAAATAGCTTCTTCCCACAGGCTGAATCTGATGAACAATATCCTGCAATTAAAAAAAAATATATATATATGGTCCGAAGAGATGATGTTTTGACAACTTGTCAACAATAATATGGTAATGAACTTGCCTTCATTCTCATAACTCCTAATGGTGTAGACTTTAAGCCCTCTATTGAGTAACGTGCCTGACATCTTTAGGCTAGCTCCAGTGATTTTCTAATTCTATCAACATTTGGGTTTGTCTGTTTACCTGCTTTGATGCCTACTCAGGATGCACATTCTGAGTTCCTGCATCTGGTTGTAACCTATTATTCATCCCTGACCAGCAGATACTTTCTCTCTCTGCTAATGAATTCATTGCTCCCAGACCTGAGGAATAAGTGTGTTTAATCAAGTTGCTCTTTTCAGTTTGGGAAGAATTTCCCTTTAGCCTCTAACAATCAAGTTGCCTTGGGTCCTCAGTTCATTTTTCACCTGCAGTGAGATGTCAGAACAAACACAGTTTTCTTTGTTCTTGTCCTCTCTCTCTCTCTATTTCTGTATCTTTGACTCTCTCCCACTGTCTGTCTCAGCTCTCTCTCTCAGAGTAGTCTATAATTTGACATGTTATTTCAACCTCAGTACACTTGCCATCTCTTGTGTCCTTGAGATAGGTTCAGCAAAAGTGTCGGCTAACTATTAGAGATTGCAGCACTGAATCTATATGTTGAAACTTCTTGCTGTGACTCTCTTCCCAAGTCAATTAACCTCTTTTCTTCAGCAACCTGTAGCCGATCACTACAAAGAAACATACTCCTTTATTAGGGCTGGAAAGGCTGTTCAAGTTCCTGCCTTTTTTTTGCTGATTGACTGAGATATCCATATGAATAACAATAGCGGGTGGGAACATCCATGCATATGAATGCCCTTCATCCCCAGCCTGTTTTTGCTGAGTTAGCTGGGCAGCTTGACCAATGCCATTTTAGAGCTGTTGGTCTGATGCTGCCCCAGTTTCTACGCCCGCTGGTTCGTTGTCATGGGAGTCGCTTTAGCAATCTCTGTCCATGTCTGCTGCTGCGCGATATGACGGCCCGAACTCCACAATTGCGGGCCACAACATGAACCCCCCCACAGAACCAGTTTTACAGTCTATATCTGTAGTGAAGACCTTTGGTTTTCCACTGATGTCCAGCTCGAAGGTGGATCCGTTGTTCCGGATGACTTGAAAGGGACCTTCGTATGGCTTCTGCAGTGGTGAATGGTGGGGTCCTCTGTGTACAAACCCCATCGTCACAGTCCTTGAGTTCTTTGGGGATGTTGGACTTGGCTTGTCCGTGTCTGGAGGCTGGGATTGGTGCCAGGTTACTGACCATTTCGTGCAAGCCTGTCCAGGAAGGTGGCTGTCTCCTCTGGCTTGTGGAATGAAATCCCCGGGAACCGTGAGTGGGGCTCTGTAGACGAATTCAGAAGGTCTTCCTTCGGCACTGTTCAGATGCCCAGTAGTGTCCATGGCAGCTTGTCCACCCAATTAGGGCAGTTGAGCCTGGTCATGAAGACAGTCTTAAGGTGCCTGTGGAAATGCTCCACCATGCCATTGGCTTACGGGTGGTATGCCGTCGTATGGTGCAGCTGGGCGCCCCACAGGTTGGCAATGTCAGTCCACAAACTAGAGGTGAACTGTGCGCCTCGGTCAGAAGTGATGTGCTGTGGCATTCCAAATCTTGCAATCCAGGATGAGAGGAGTGCTTTAGTCGGCCCACGCTGCGACTTTCTGGGGGCTCAGTGAAATCCGCATCCACCAGGAGCAGTTGGATGTCTTCAGGCATCTTTTCCAGGAACGCCTGCTCGAACATGATACCAGGCTGCTCATCCACCAGGGAGATTGCTTCTGGCCACCAGGTGAAGTGGTCGACCACTGTGAACAGGTAGCGGAAACCCCGAGAGACTGGCATGGGTCAAACCTGCGTTCTGTTGGCTCAAAGGCTGTGGGGGGGATCTTGGTGTGTCGCTGCACTTTGGTTGTTTGGCACTGCGTACACGCCTTGGCCCACCCCTGGACTTGTTTCTGAAATCCATACCATGCATACTTGCTGGCCACCAGCCAGACCATAGCCCTGAAGGATGGATGTGCCAGCCCGTGGATGGAGTCAAAAACTCATCGCCTCCATGCCGTTGCGACAATAGGTCGAACCTGCCTGGTGACCATGTTGCACAGGAGGGTGGTAGTACCTATGCCGACTGGAACGTCCTGAAGCCGAAGGCTTGCGACAGCAGTCCTGTACTGCGAGAACACGTCGCCCTGCCTGCTGCGCCTCTGCCAGTGCTGCGAAGTCCAGACTGTTGACTAGGGAGTGGATGCTGTGTCTTGACAAGGCGTCCGCGACCACGTTGTCTTTGCCCGAGATGTGCTTGACATCGGTGGTATACTCCGAGATGTAAGACAAGTGTCTTTGTCGGCGTGCTGACCAGGGGTCAGACATTTTAGCCAGGGCGAAAGCCAGTTGTTTGTGGTCCATGAAAGCCCTTCCCTCAAGAAAGTACCGGAAATGGTGGATGGCTAAGAACAGCGCCAGCAGTTCTCTATCAAAAGCACTGTACTTTAGTTCAGGGGGTCGCAGATGTTTGCTGAAGAAAGGTAGTGGGTACCAACTTCCTTCTATCTGCTGCTCCAGGACTCCACCAATCGCTGTTCCTGAGACATCGACTGTGAGGGCCGTGGGTGCATCTGGTCTGGGGTGGGTCAGGAGTGCAGCTTTGGCTAGGGCTTCTTTGGTTTCCACAAACACACGTGCGGATTCATCATCCCAGGTCAGGTCCTTCTCCTTGACGGATATCAGGATGAACAGAGGGTACTTCACTTGAGCAGCTGCTGGGATAAACCTGCGATAAAAGTTTATCATCCCCACAAACTCCTGCAGACCTTTGGTTGTACTGGGCTTTGGGAAGCTGCAGATGGTCTCTACCTTGTCGGGCAGTGGTGTGGCCCCATCCTTTATAATCCTGTGGCCCAGGAAGTCGATGTTGTTCAGCCCAAATTGGCATTTGGCCAGGTTGATGGTGAGGCTGAAGTCCTGCAGATGACTACAGAGATTTCAGAGGTGCTGAAGTTGTTCCTGTCGGGTTATAATTGCCACGAGGATGTCGTTGAGGTAGACGAAAGTGCCATCCAGGTCTCAGACCACTGCGTCCATCAGTCGCTGGAATGTCTGTGCTGCATTTTTGAGCCCGAATGACATCCTCAGGTACTCGAACAGCCCAAATGGAGTAATGATGGCTGTCTTAGGGATGTCATCAGGATATCCCGCGATCTGGTGATATCCTCGCATGAGGTCCACTTTTGAGAATATTGTTGCCCCGTGCAGGTTCGCCACAAAATCCTGGATGTTTGGCATGGGGTAACGGTCCGGGGTGGTGACTTCATTGAGCCAGCGATAGTCGCCACATGATCTCCATCCCCCAGTTGCTTTAGGCACTATGTACAGGGGCAAGGCCCATGGGCTGTCTGACCGTCGAATAACACCCAACTCCTGGAGCTTGCAGAACTCCTCCTTGGCCAGTCGGAGCTTCTCCAGGGAAAGTCGTCTCGCCCTAGCGTGGAGAGGTCGACCCTTAGTCTGGCGCCATGTCGAGGCACATCCGGTGTGAACTGAGGGAAAAGGATTGCCGCGAATTCCGCTAGCACCTTGGAGAACTCATCCTCCAAGCTGTGGACGGAGACCTAGCACACCTCAGTGCGATGGTCTGGTAGATTTCGGTGTGGATGAGTTGCTTACACTTAAGGTCCACTAGGAGGCTGTGGGCTCGCAGGAAATCTGCTCTGAGGAATGGTTGTTCCACTGCGGCCAGCGTTAACTCCCAAGAGAAGTGACTGGCCCCGAACTGCAGCTCGGCCTTACGAGTGCCATATGTCCGTATACTGCTTTTGTTGGCAACCTTCAACGTGGGTCCCGCTAGCCTGTGCCTATTGTCCAACCTTGTCAGAGGTATCATGCTGACCTCTGCTCCTGTATCCACCAGGAAGCGTCTGCCGGACAGGCGGTCCCAGACGTACAGGAGGCTCTCTTGGTGGCCGGCTGTCATGGCGATGGCTGGCCTTGTTGTTTCCCTGGAACTCGCAGGGGGAACTGACATCAGCAGGTCTCGGTGCTGCATCTCCAGTGGTAGAAGCACCATCTGTCGTTGGACTCGCTCCTGCCTCTCGTCTGCTGTTCCTTGCTTGGGACTGCTCTGGTCTGATAGTGGGACTTCTTTATGAGCCCCATGGTAGCCGAACACTTCTGTTTCTGTTTCCACAGAATGTTGGCCCGTGCTGTGACTTTCTGGGGGTCAGTGAAATCCGCATCCACCAGGAGCAGTTGGATGTCTTCAGACATCTTTTCCAGGAACACCTGCTTGAACATGATGCCAGGCTGCTCATCTTCCAGGAGGGCCAGCATCTCATTGATGAGTGCCGATGGGGCTCTGTCCCCAAGCCCATCCAGGTAGAGCAAACGTACTCCTCGCCCTCGCCACGAGTCCGAGCTTCTCCGTTAATATAACTTTGAAGGCATTTTAAGTGCCTTCCGACGGTGGCCTGTGGACAAAGTTGCCCACTCTGTCAGCAGTCAGCAGTCTGCGGATCCAGGGCGCAGACCACATGGTAGTACTGGGTGGTCTCTGCTGTGATGCCCCAAATCTGGAACTAAGCCTCCGCCTGGTTGAACCACACACCGGGTCGAACTGTGCAGAAGGTTGGGAGCTTCAGGCCGACTGAGCTGACTGCTACTTCACTATCCATCGCTGGGCTTAGATGCTGTCTAAACCCGTCGGGGTCACCAATTGTAGCCGACTGCTACAAAGAAACACACATACACAGTGTGGCAGGTTAAGCTCACTCCTTTATTAGGGCTGGAAAGGCTGCTTTTATACTCCTCAAGTTCCTGCTGTTTTTGCTGATTGACCGAGTCATCCATATGAATAACAATAGCGGGCGGGAACGTCCATGCATGTGAATGACCTTCTTCCCCATCTGTTTCTGCTGAGTTAGCTGAGCAGCTTGACCAATGCCATTTTAGGGCTGTTGGACTGATGCTGGCCCAGCTTCTACACCCGCCAGTTTGTTGTCCTGGGAGTCACTTTAGCGAAATCTGTCCACGTCTGCTGCCGCGCGATGTGCCGGCCCGATCTCTGCAATTGAGGGCCGCAACAAACCTCTCCACATTCTTCTTGGTCAGCTGGTTGGGGGATTGCCTATCATACATGGAGTTCTGCTAAAACCTTTTGGTTTGCGACTTGATTTTATCAGCACACTCAATGCTGCACCCCTAAAGTTATAAGCGTATCAGCGGAGACCACTGCTTGCCTTAGTCTGTTCTTCCAATTTGGCTGTAAGTTTCTCATCTGGAAGCATGAATTATTCATTTCTTCCTCTCACTTGGAACTAGTGATTTTTTTTGCCTTCTGGATTTTCTGTGTATTTTATTTGGTTGAAGCTTCATGATTCTGTCTCACTGAAATCAGTCTTATCTTTGTTTTTCTTTCTTTTTTTTCAATGCCTATTCACAGGCACGATCCCATTACAGATCAGCATGGGGGCTTCGACCTGCTCCGTTTCCGACTTGGGCCGTTTCACCCCTTTTTATCGCACCTGGTGGTTCTAGGTTCCCCTGGAAGCACCATATGGATGCTGAACTTAATGCGGATGCCCGATCGGCATAGCCCGCAGCAGCCCAGAACTCCTGGCCTCAAGCAGTCCTACAGCCTCAGCCTCTGAGCAGATGGATAACAGGCGCACGCCACTACGCCCAGCATCAGTCTTATCTTTTACATTGTGTGATATCCCATCCATAGAACCACAGAACATTATAGCACAAAAAAGGCCCTTCGGCCTTTCTCATCTATGCAAAACTGTTATTCTGCCTAGTCCCCCTGACCTGCACCCAGTCCATAGCCTTCCATACCCTCCCATCCATGTACCTATCTAATTTTTTTCTTAATAGTTAAAATTCAGCCTGCATTGATCACTTCATCTGGTAGCTTGTTCCACACTCCCACCACTCTCTGTGTGAAGAAGTTCCCCAAAATGTTTCCACTTTCACCCTTAACCCATGTCCTCTGGTTTGTATCTCACCAGCCATCAGTGGAAAAAGCCCATCTACATTTACTCTGTTTATCCTCCTCATAATTTTAAATACCTCTATCAAATCACCTCTCATTCTTATACACTTTCCCTATAACTCAGTTTCTGAAGTCCCAGCAACATCCTAGTAAATCTTCTCTGTTCTCTTTCAATCTTATTGATATCTTTCCTCTAGTTAGGTGACCAAAACTGCACATAATGCTCCAAATTTGGCCTCACCAATGTCTTTACCATAATATCCCAACTCCTATACTTAATACTCTAATTTATGAAGGACAATATACCAAAAGCTCCCTTTACAACCCTATTGACCTGAGACACCACGTCAAGGAATTGTGTATCTGTATTCTCAGATCCCTCTGTTCCACCACACTCCTCAGTGCCCTATCATTTACTGTATATGTCTTTTCTTTGTTTGTCTTTCAAAAATGCAACACCTCACACATCTGTCACATATCTGACATTTTTAGCCCATTGTTCCAGCTGGTCCAGATCTCTCTGAAAGCTTTGAATTCCTTCCTCACGTCCACAACATCTCCAATCTTTGTGTCATCTGTAAACTTTCTGATCCAATTTACCATATCATCCATATCATTGATATAGATGAAAAACAATAATGGTTCTCGCACTGGTCCCTGAAGCACACAACTAGTTACAGGCCTAGCCTGAGAAACAATCATCCTCCACCATTCTCTGGCTTCTCCCCTATAGCCAATGTCGTATTCAGTTTACTACCTCACATATTGAGCGTCTGAACCTTCCTGATTAACCTCCCATGTAGAACCTTGTCAAAAGCCTTACTAAAGTCCATATAGACAAAATTCACAGCCTTTCCTTCAACTTTCCTGGTAACCTCCTCAAAAAACTATAAAATTGGGGAAACATGGGTTGCCATGCACAAAGCTGGGTTGACTATCCATGATCAGTTCCTGGCTATCCAAATACTTGTATATCCAGTCTATTAGAACACTTTCCAATAATTTACTATTGATGTCAACCTCACCGGCCAGTAATATCCAGGGTTAATTTTGGAGTATTTTTTAAACACTAGAATAACATGAGCTACCCTCCAATCCTCTGGCACCACACCAGTGGCTAAAGACATTTTAAATATTTCTGGCAGGGCCCCTGCAATATCTACACTAGCTTCCCTGAAGGTCTAAAGGAGTATCTTGTCAGGCCTTGGGGATTTGTTAATCGTTATTTGCTTTAAGACAGCAAGCACTTACTCCTCTTTAATCTGTATATGGTCCATAACCTCACTGCTTTTTTTTTCTTACTTCCCTAGACTTTGTGCCATTTTCCTGAGTAAAAACTGATGCAAAAAAAAACAATTTAAGATTTCCTTCATCTCTTCTGGTTCCATACATAGAGGGGACCAATTTTGTCCCTTACTATTCTTTTGTTCTTTATATACCTGTAGAAACTGAGGATTTTCCTTCACATGGTTTGTCAAAGCACACTCGTGTCTTTTAGCCCGCCTGATTTTTTTTTTAACTTTTTTTTTCAAGCATTTTTTATACTCCTCAAGTACCTTATTTGCTCTGTGTTGCTTTTATCTGCTCCACACCTTCTTAACCTGATCCACCAATATCCCTTGAAAACCAACTATGCCTGTTAACTTTGACTTTAATCCTGACACGAACATGCAAACTCTTACTCTCAAATTTTCACCTTTGAAGCTCTTCCATATACTGAACACATCCTTGCCAGAAAACAAATTATCCCAATCCATACTTTCTACATCCTTTCTCATTTCCTTAAAATTGGCCTTTCTTCAATTTAGAATCTCGACCCAAGGCCCAGACCTATCCTTCTCCATAATTAACTTGAAATTAATGGCATTATGTCCTAATAGGAGATCCAGTGTTGCACTCTCTCTAGTTGGTACCTCTATATATTGATTGAGAAAACTTTCCTGAACACATTTGACAAAATCCAAGCCATCCAGCCCTTTTGCAGTATGGGAGTCCCAATCAATATGTGGAAAATTAAAATCTCTTAATATCACAACCTTATGTTTACTGCAGCTGTCTGTTTTCTCTCTACAGATTTGCTCTTTCAATTCTCACTAATGGGTGCTCTATGACCCCATGAGTGTGGTCATACCTTTCCCATTTCTCACTCCACCCACATAATCTCAGTAGATGAGCCCTCTGGTCTGTCCTGTCTGATGATATTTTCCCTGATGAGCAATGCCAGTCCTCCTCCTTTTATTCCCCCCCCCCCCATTCTATAACATCTGAAACAATGGCAGCCCGGAATATTGAGCTGCCAACCCTGTCCCTCCTGCAACCAAGTTTCACTAATGGCCACAATGTCATAATCTCACTTGTCAAATCCTCTCCCTAACATCGTCTGCCATTCCTACATTACTCCTTGCATTGAAATTGATGCGCCTGAGAAAATTTCCACCACATACATCCAGGGCCGGTGCTAGGAATTGTGGAGCCCAATTTAAAAATTGATAGCGGGGCCTCTACTCTACAAAAGTCGAAATTGATGTTTTATATTTCGTGTAGTATGCCAGTCTTAGCCAAAAAGCATTCAATGCTTGATATACTAATATTGAAAGACAATATGAAAGTTTTAATTTTTTAATACAAGTTAAGACAATTACAAACATGCTGTTTATGCAGGTCTTTTAGAAACAGACTTTTCTGGCTTTTTTTAATTTGCAAAATCTTTCAAAATAATTTCAAAGTCAATGGTTTTATTAATATCATTTTCTATAGATGGCATCGCCAAATTGTTTAATCTCTCTTGCGAAATTGTTTTAATCAGTTTTACTTTTGAAAAACTTCTTTCACCCTATGTGACTGTTACGGGCATTGTTAAGTAAATCCTCAAAGCAATAAAATCATTAGGAAATGCTGTGAATTGATTGTTTACTACCTGGTATTCAAACAGAGCTGGAAGCTTAATGACACTGAAGGGAAGAAAAGTTTTCAGAGCTTCAAGTTCCGCCAACAGATAACCATCCACATCTTCAGTTGTTTCAGTAACTACTCCTCCATCAGTGCTCTGTTTTAGTATAGTATAGCCAGTTAAAGCTGGTTCTTCAAGGTCTGTGGTGTGTTTCCTTATTTCTGCCTTTTGTAAGCTCTGAAAGTTATTTAAAAATCCAAATAATTTTACATGGCTTTTAAGTTGCTTAAATCTAGACTCTAAAGATTGAATAGCTTTGTCTACCACTAAGCTGAAGCTCTAAACTCTGTATGCTTCTTTTGGATCATCTAAAGCTTAATCTTTTCCCTCATATAAAAACATTCCCTCCCTTCTACGTATTTTTTCTTGAAATTGTCTAAACTCCTTCAACAGCTTCAGCCAATTCATTTGCACCTATTAGGACATCATTAAAACTGCCCTCTCTATAAATTCTTAGCCATGATAATAGTTTTTCAAATGACTCCATGCCTTCATCAATGCCCTTTGTTTCACCTTGTAGTTTCTTGCTTACATAGTTAACTTTAAAAAAGTACTTCATGCCAAAATATCAAAGAAACTAAAAATTTGTAGTCTTTTAGCTGGTTTGTTAAAGATTCAGCTTCTGCTTTTACCTTGGGCTCATCTGTTATCTCTGATATTTCCACAAGTGCCATCATATACTTCTCCAACCTGATAACGAATAGTTTTAACACTATCAATCTGACACTCCCACCTTGTGTTGCTCAAGGGTTTCACTGATTACCTGGGTAATCAGTGAAACTGCCCACCTCTTAGTTAGAAACTGCCCACCTCTTAGTTGATGCTGAGAACAATATGTAGATCCTTTGCAAGATCCCAAAATATGTTATAGCATCTGGACAACACTTGGCTACATTTCCGAGTAAAAGGTTATAATTGTGACATGCACAGGATGCAAAGAAAGTTCTAGAATTATCCTTCAACAGACAGCTGCAGTCATGCTTGAACTCCAGATGTGTGACCTTTCATGTTGCTACCGTTGTCATAGCCTTGGCCTCGAATGTTTTTCACCTCTAAATTTAATTTCTTCAGTGTATTTAATAATGTTTGATATAAATCTTCTCCTGTGCTAATTTCAACCTGCATAAACTGGAAAAAATGTTCATAAACACCTGAAGGAGCCAAGTACCATCACTGATCGTTAGAGACATTTGCTCTTGGTGACTCATATCAGGTGTGCAGTCGAAAATTATGGCATAGTATTTAGCTGCTTTTACATGTTTCAGTATCTAATTCAAAACAGCTGTAGCCATATTGTCTAGTAGTTCATTCTGAGTATCTTTTTCTAAATAATGATTATGAACTTCGTGGGTTTTGACTTTTCGCAAATGTTCTTCAAGAACAGGGTCAAACTTTCCAAACAGCTCAACAAGACCTAAAAAGTTTCCATTGTGTACACTCTCATTACCAACTTTTTCCTCTGTTCCTCTAAATGCTAGATTTCTCTCAGCAAGAAACTGTGCTATTGCTACGAACCTTTTGAATACTTGCTGCCATTGCTTCACATGTTCATTGACGATTATTTCAAGTTCTTTGTCAATCGTCTGTCCACTACAAAGTCTTTGGTGTAACTCCCAGAAACTCCATGTGGCTTCCAAATGGATTTAGAATTTTCATGCTCACACAACCTTGTATGAAGATTAGACCATTTGTTGAATCCACTTGTTGATAATGCACTGGTTGTGTTCTTACTAAAAAGTTTACAATAAAAACAATAAATTCTATCAACAGACTGAGAGTATATAATCCAAGGTCTTTCAACACATTCCCCATTTGAAAGTTTCCTCTTACAGTGAAACTTTGAAAAACACAATCCCTTTTCATTTCGTGGAAGTTGTTCACTGGAATAGGAGGACCTTTCATTGTTAAATAATCTCTTACATTTTGATTTATGTATGCTGGCCAGTTGGCTGGGTCATCATAAATGTTAATTACAACTGTACTCATGGATGATCCATCATTGCATGATGTTTGGGCTTGGTCTTTTTGGGCTATATGTGGATTTTCCGCTTTGGCACAGTCTTCTGGTGTATTGAGATCGTCTTCAATCTGATTCACAGCTGTGTCACCTTTTACTAACTTGTTATCAATTTCATCATTGTATTCATCAACTGTAATTGGACTCGAGGGTGTATTGTCATTTTCTGAATTGTTTTTGTTTTCTTCATCCTCAATACATGGGCGTGACAAGGAATTTTCCGATAGCACCTCTATGATTTTCATTTTCAGCTACCTTAGCCTTGGCCAGTGTTCATTTCTGGTTGCCACTTAAATACTTATGCCCTTTGTCTCGATCTCTGCTTGTGCTTGCCAAATTTTAAGCTGCTAATTCTCTGGGCTATATTTTTTAAGGTAAAAAAGGTAAAAGTATATTTAAAAATGTTTAGACTTAAAATTACACAAAAAACTTGACGTTAGCAATTTGTTATAAAATTGGACTCGCCATTCCTGATAACATGTCTACGTTGTTCCAACAGTGGAACAATGTTGTCATCGTCGTTGGTACAATGTAAGAAACCAATGTCAATCCCACGTCATTTTGATCATTAGCTTTGCATTGTTCCAACGTCAGCTGCTGACCTTGGAACAATGCACCCAACTCTCAACTTGTGAACGCCACAGAACAGCAAAACAAGCGACCGATTCTGGATTTGTTGAATGATGACAACTTCAAATAGGTTAGTTAGGTAAGGTTAGTTAGTTAAGGTTACATTCCAGAACGGGGGGACGCATTTTAATTTTGCCATTTTGTTTAGCTGATTTTTTAGTCAAATGTCTTACGCTAGTTTGTCACTAGATATTTGGCTAGAAAATTGGAGGAAAACTGATGTGTGTAATGGATGAAATTCGCCCCCGAAGAAAACAATTTCCGCATGGTCAAGCTAAACTGCACCTGTTCCAAATCACCAAAAACATGAAATAGGCTATATTAAGCCCTGGCAGTGCAATAGCATAGTTGGTAACAGTAGCCTAGTACTATTTTGATACTAAATCAAACTACTGCAAAATTATGGAACAATGACAGAGTCAGCCTTACTAAGAATATCTGGATCTTGTAAAGATGAATAACCCCGAGATGTACAGTACATGCCCATATAGCTGCATAACCTTGTAAACCAGCTTGTAAAGATGGAGGCTATAACCCCCCACCCCCCCACAGCGACCTAGCCTAGTAAAGATCAACTTAAACTAACCTAACTTTATTCATCTTTACAAGGCCCGAATATCCTCACCAATTCCATTGCTAACATTGTCAGAAATTCTACACTTAGGGCCTAGGCTGTTTACATTCAGGCTAACTGCTTAAGCCTAGGCCATAGGCTAGGCCCTAGGCTAGCATGACGCTATCTCAATCTCATATTAAAGTATAACTTCTCTATTGATTAGCCTATAGCCTGTTTTGATCTTGATAATAATAAAAGATGTTTCATCTCCTCCGGAATACATCTATCTTACTGGGTGAAATGAATACGAAACATGAAATTTTTGACTAGGGAGATAAAGGAGGCCTATAGTCAGTAGTTTAATCAAAAAAATTTTCCTAAAAATATTTCACTGAGATAATATGATCAAATAAGGGCAATAACTTCATAAATTCACTGACAAATCCCTCAGTTTATAAGACCTATAGTATTATTATTTTCTTACCAGTTTAAACGAAATCCGACACAGTGTTCTCTGCTCAAGGCCTGGGCTCAAACACGTGCGGGGGGTCCCCTTGAGACACAGGGCCCAATTTGATCAAATTGGACAAATAAGCTTAAAACTGGCCCTGCATACATCCCTTTGCCTTCTGATGTTACATGAAATCTTCATTTCATCTTTTTTCATCCTCCATTCCCCTATCTTTTCTGGCAATCTGGTTCCTATCCCCCTGCAAATCTAGTTTAAACCACTCTTCTCCACACCACCCCCCCCAACAATTCCCTATCACCACCCCCCTCCCCCCAGAGCAGCACTAGCAACTCATCTTGCAAGAATATTTGTCCCTCTCCAGTTCAGATGCAAACCTTCCTGCTGGATCTGGTCCCACCTTCCCTGGAAGAGAGCCAGTGATCCAGCAATCGGAAGCCCTCCCTCCTGTACCATGTCTTTAGTAACATGTTAAGCTGCATTATCCTCCCAGGTGGCTTTGGTGCAATATTATTGTACTCGGGAGTTCAATGGCCCGTCTGGAGATTGATCGTTTATTTTTGAAGGACATTCACATTATTTTCAAGTTGAAATGTTCTGGTTGCATTTGTTGTTTATACATCTATCGTATGTTCCTTTCACTGAATTCAGTCCGCTTGGCACTACATACAATTTTTTTATAATGGTCCCTGAATCTGACACTGTCCCTGGAAAGCTCACCTCACCAATTCCATAGACTTCCAATGTCTTTGCTGTGCACTGTTCATAGAAATTATTTTTCAATGATTATCCTGCACATGAATTAATGTTGTCACTTGGAAAACAGTTAATTATCTGATATCATTTAATAATAGAACCAACCAATGAAGCCATTCATGTCAGTTTACATACCAAGTGAGAAATTAATGTTAGCTCAATGCTCCTTTGTATATACTTTCTGCAGAGGATCAGGGAGGTAAACTAGATTCTGGAAGAGAATATGCAGTGGAAAGATTATAATCATGGTTGGACAGATTTTATTTTTAGTAATGTAATTTACAGATGTCACTAAAATACTTTTCATCTATTCTTAAATTTTATACTGCTGGCTAAGATTACAAATAAAACACATGGCACATCAGTGCTTCAGACCATATGGCTATTAAAAAGTCATAATCTTAGTGATGGCTTTTGACATCTAATTAGCATTAAGCTGTTCTCTGTGCTCTTTCTGAACCATGGCATCTGCAGCTGGACAATCCATTTCAAGGTATAACGCATTAAATAATTACATATTAATGACTAAACCAATTCAATGTCTTTCATCCCACTATGAAAGACACACAAAAAGATTATTCTACTATTAACAGGACACCAGTATTCTTCTATAATTGTAAAAACAAAATGTCTGGAATTCTCAGCGGGTCTGCACCAATTGTAGGGAGAGAAACTGAGATTACACTTTCCAAATCAATGACCTTTCATCAGGATTATGGAACAGGACTTCGGGCTCAATAGAGAAGATGCATGGCTGGATGCAGGTTGCAAGAAGAGTGTTCTCCCTGGCTGAGGAATCTAGATTCTTGGAATAAGGGGTAGGCCATTTACAACAGAAAAATAATATGGATGTGGAATGTTTGCACTCATTCTTAAATCTGGAAAGCTGATCAAAATATTGATAAGAGCCAGTTTTTTTTTCATGTTATTAGTTTCCTTTCTTTTTTAAACTGGTGTAAATATTTGTTAATCTTCAGGGCAAGAAATTCAAATTTGGTTGAGTCCAATTAAATATTTAGCACCAGCAATGAGGCATTGTTCATGGTGGACAATATATGGACACCACTGCTGAATATCACCAATAAATTAAAAGTAGCAACGTGGCACCAAGGTGGTGCAAGATACAGTACCAAACAAAACTAAAACTAAAGGTATTGTAGTGGGTTGTGAGGGAATGCAGCACAGAGGCCGAAACGGCAGGCTGTGTCCTTAGGTATCACAACGGATTTAATTTGAATCTCGTGCGCCACCTTTTAAGCACGACTCCGTTCTGCCCGTTATGCACCAGTGCTTACATCATGATGACACGAGCGTGTACATGCCCTTCTGGTCTGTACCAGAAGAGATAGTCCAACGACGCCATCCTTGCTGCTGCAATTATGTGCATCGCCACAGTATCCACAATACATTTGTACTTCATAAATGTAGACATTGATGTATTGTTTGTCAGTAAACAGTTTTTTATGTTGCTGCTGTGGCGGTGCACTCTCGTGGAGAACCAGACCCGCTTGTAACGCCACGTGGCGGGGCAGCCATGAGAAGATGGAGCCGTCGGGAGTTCACCCTGCCTCGTGTTTCCAGCCCAGCATGCGCCCGGGGCAGCAGTTATGATGTCATCACGCCACCCGGTGACTGAGCACACACTGCCCTTAAAGGGGTGCGAGCTAGATTTGAATTAAACAGTTGTTAACAACATCCAACATGGTGACTGTGTGTTTCTTAGCTGTAGTCTCACTACATTGGTGACCCCGATGAGCCCAGATGTCTTTCTGGGCTTGAAACATGGATCCCACTGAGATCAAAGCCATGGCGATCAAACTGACCCCCTTCTGGACTTATTGCCCGCGTACGTGGTTCAGGCAGGCAGAGGCGCAGTTTCACCTCAGGAACACCTCTGCAGACGCCACGATATTTTACCATGTCAGCCAAGGTGGACAATCTCATCCACAACCCACCAGCCAAGGGTAAATATTCTGCCCTCAAGAACCTCCTCCTAGGCACTTTGGTCTCTCCCCTCAACAGCATGCCTCCAGACTCTTACATCTGGACGGGCTGGGAAAATGCAGACCATCGGCCCTCATGGATGAGATGCAGGCACTGTCAGAGGATCAGAAGTCCTGCTTCTTGTTCCACCAGATCTTCCTGGAGCAAATGCCCAAGGACATTCAGCACCTTCTGACGGGCGAGGACTTCATGGACCCACGCCGAGTCACAGCCCAAGCGGACACCCTCTAGTGCACCAAGAGGGAGAATGAAGTCGCCCTCTGTCAGGCCACTCATCCAGGAGCCAGCTGGCCACAGCCCTCCCCCAAGCACGTCAGAGGAGCACCACTCTACCTGGTGCTTTTACCATCAGTGCTGGGGGCACAAGCTTGCAAGTGCAGGCAACCATGTACCTACCAGGGAAACAATCCGGCCAGCCACCATTAATGGCTACAATGGCTGGCCACGCGAACAGCCTGCTTCATGTAACCGATAGGTCCACCAGCTGGCATTTCCGGAGCGGAGCTGAGTGTCTTGCCCACCCATCACCCTTGAGACATGCACCCGATATCATAGTCCCACCCTGCGGGCAGCCAACGGTTCCGCCATCAAAACCTTCGGCACCCACAGGGCGCAGTTCCAGATCGGAAAAGAAAAATTCTGCTGGAAGTTCATGCTAGCCTCAGTGGGAACTGCATTGCTGGGGGCCGACTTCCTGAGGGCACATAGCCTACTATTTGACACGAAAGGCAAAAGGCTGGTCAATGCTTGAACATTCCACTCGGTTCACCTAGACGCCATGGACGCCTGCAAGCCCAAAATCGCAGCTCCTAGGGACGAGTATTCGAGCATTCTTAATGATTTCCCCACCATCGTGCAGCCCAAGTTCAGCGCCACTTTGCCTCAGCATGGGGTATACCACCACATCTCCACCCAAGGACCCCCGCTTCACGCCAAGGCCCAATGACTTCCGCCTGAGAAGCTACAGCTAGCCAAGGAGGAGTTCTCTCGCCTGCAGGATTTGGGTATTGTCCACCTGGGCATCCCCCTCCACATGGTCCCCAAATCCTCTGGGGGCTGGAGACCATGTGGGAATTATCACTGCCTGAACGACATGACCATGCTGACAGGTACCCGATTCCCTACATCCAAGACTTTACGGCTAATCTCCACAGCGGCCAAGTTTTCTCCAAGGTTGACCTGGTGCGGGGCTATCATCAGATTCCAGTCCATCCTGAGGACATTGGTAAGATGGCAATCATCACCCACTTTGGCTTTTTTGAATTCCTGCGCATGCCCTTCGGGCTCAAGAACGTGGCCCAGACTTTTCAGCGCCTCATGGACACAGTGGGTAGGGACTTGGACTTTGTGTTTATCTACCTTGATGATATCCTTATTGCAAGCCACGACCACGAGGAGCACAAGGCCCACCGCCACACCCTGTTTGCCCACCTGGCAGAATTCAGCCTCACGGTCAATGTGGCAAAGTGCCAATTCAGCAAGAAGACGCTGCGGTTCCGGGGCACACCATCTCGACAGCAGGGGCTGCCCCAGCAGCAGAAAAGGTTGTGGCTGTTCGGCAGATCCCCAAACCCACCAATCTCAAGGGCCTGCAGGAATATGTAGGGATGGAAAACTTTTATCATCGATTCATCCCAGGCGCCACCCGGATCATGCAGCCGCTGTTTGCTTTGATCGCCACTAAAGATAAGGTCCTGGCCTGGTCAAAGGAGACAGAGAGTGCTTTTTTGGCAACGAAAGATGCCCTGGCCAACGCCACCCTATTGGTTCACCCATGCCCGGAGGCACACACTGCACTCTCGGTGGAGGTCTCAGCCACGGCCATAGGGGGTGTATTCGAACAGTAGTTTAATGGACAGTAGTTCCTGCTGGTGTTTTATTTAGCAAACAGCTTCACCCGCTGGAGCTCAAGTCCAGCGCTTTTGACCGGGAGCTCCTGGCACTGTACCTGGCCATCCGGCACCTCCGGTATTTTCTGGAGGGCAGGCCATTCACGGACCACAAACCCCTCACACAGGCGCTCGCAATGGCCAAGGATCCATGGTTGGCTCGCCAGCAATGTCATCTCTCCTATGTGTTGGAGATCACGACCGACATCCAGCACAGAGCAGGTAGAGACAACGTCGTGGCAGACGCGGTCTCCCGATCGACAATCAACACTCTTTCCCCCAGCCTTCACTACACTCAGCTGGCACAAGCGCAGAAGGAGGACGTGAGACACAGACCCTCCAGACCGCCATTTCCAGCCTAGACCTCCAGGACATTCAGTTGCCCAACAGCCCGGATATGCTTCTCTGCGACATTTCCACTGGCTCATCGCACCTGGTAGTCCCACTGCAGTGGAGGTCGAGAGCCTTCAGCTTGGACCACGACCTAGCCCATCCCTCGGTGAAGATATTGGTGCGTATTGTGGCAGAGCGATTCATATGACATAGGCTCAAAAAGGTGGCTGAGATGGCGAGGAGCTGCACCAAGTGCCATGCTTCCAAGGTCCACTGGCATACACAGACCCCAATCCAGCGGTTTGATCCGACAGCGCGGAGGTTCTAGCACATCCATGTCGACATCGTAGGCCCCCTGCTGGTGTCCAGGGAGGCACGCTACCTGCTCACAGTGATCAACCAGACCACGAGATGGCCAGAAGCCATTCCCATCAGAGATGCCTCTGCAGAGACGTGCACCAGGACTTCAGTCAGTCACTAGATCGCCAGATTTGGAGTCCCGGCTTATATCACGAGCGACAGTGCCCAGTTCACCTCCGCACTCTGTCACAACTGGCAAACCTTCTGGAGGTTAAACTCCACCACACCACAGCCTACCACCCGCAGGCAAATGGTCTGGTGGAGAGATTCTATCGCCACCTGAAATCAGCTCTCATGGCTCGCCTCACAGGCCCAAGCCCTGGTTGGGTGGACCAATTGCCCTGGGTCCTCCTCAGCATCAGAACACCACCCAAGTGGACCTACAGGCGTTTTCTTCAGAGCTGGTACATGGTGTGCAACTCTCATTGCCCAGAAAGTTTTTCAGCCCGGATCCCAGTGCCGCTTCTGAGCACACAAACCTTTTGGCGGTCCTCCGTAGCAAACTCTCCTCACTGGCCACCCACGCATCACGGTGCTCATTCAACCCATCTTCCCAAGGAGCTGGATGCAGCGGAATTCATGTTTGTTCAGCGTGGACCACACACGGCACTGCTGCAGCTCCCATACGAGGGCCTATACAAGTTCCTCCAATGGTCCGGCAAGACTTTTACTTTGGACATAGGTGGGAAAAGCGAACTTTTCACAGTAGACCACCTTAAGGTGGCACACTTAGACCTATCACAGCCGGTTCAAACGGCCATGCCCAAACGCTGAGGCCGCCCACCCAAGCGGAAGGATGAAAACCCGGTTCTGGGGGGGTTGTGTGGTGGCACACTCTCTCGTGGCGAACTGGCCCCGCTTGTAACGCTATGTGGCGGGGGAGCCATGAGAAGACGGCGCCATCGAGGGCTCTCCCTGCCTTGTGTTTCCAGCCCAGCATGTGCCTGGGACAGCAGTTCACGCTACACTGCTGTAATTGCTGAAGGCACATTTATTTATAAATCATGACTATTTTCCTTTCCTCAGAAAATGTTCTAATATGAAGACTAAGCTCTTTGCTCTATTTGAGTGGTCCATATAGGTATGTAATATTTAAACCTAAAATTATTTAAACCAGATAATAGGTAGGATGGCATGGTTGGCGTAATGGTCAGTGCAACATCTTTACAGCGGCAGCGATTGGGACTGAACTGGGGTTCGAGTCCCACGCTGTCTCTGAGGAGTTTGTACATTCTCCCGTGTCAGCGTCATTTTCTTCAGGGGCACCATTTTCCTCCCACCACTCAAAACGTACCAGGTTTGTAGGTTAATGGAGAGTAAATTGGATGGCATGGACTCATGGGCCAAAATGCCCTGCTACTGTTCTGTATGTCTACATTTAAAAAGTTAAAACATTTTAACTATTAAATAGACAGCCAGGGCAATAAATTAAATAACCATTACTCTACTGTTTCTTTATAGTTGATGAATCTTTTCATTGAACATATATTTTTTTTTTCCATTTTATTCCTAGAAATCCCATTAAAATACAAAAACTTTTTTTTATTTTTCATTAACAAATTGCATTGTCATGTTGAGTCACACATCTGTTTAACATCTTCACCTCAATAAAATTTTATTTTAATTTTATTGTTTATGAATATTACAAAAACAAATATTACACATTTAAATAAGTACACAGAATAAAATAACTCAATGCAGTTTATTGCATATTGAAAATTATTGATCAGCATGGTCCTTTCATTAATTTTAGAGTAGAAAATTAACAGGAAACTACAGCATATGCTCAAAATTTGAACTAAGTTAGAAAACGTGAAATTCTCAGCTGGTCAGGCAGCATACATGCACAGAGTTGCAAAATTAACATTTTAGGTTGATCATCTTAAATCAAAGCGATTTTAAATTCTGAGCATGAGTATTCTCAATCAGAAATGGCCCTGTCATTATGGATGTGATAATTACTTTGTCATTACTGTAACTAATAATACTTTAACATTACTTGTAAGTTATGATGCTATGTCAAGGGACTTTCTGCAACACATTAGACAGATTGTTATCACCATCCTATCAACTTAACAGCAGTATATTTTCAGTCATATTTAGAGCAGACAGATGGATGACTTTTTAGAAAGTAGTGCATCTGCATTTTGTTGTTCAAAAGAACCAGAAAAATGGTGCATAAAAAATATTTTTTCCCCCTTCTAGTTGTTTAACTGCATAAATAGTTTTACTTAAAAAGGCAGTCCCATTCTAGTCTTGGATTTTCTGTCTATTTCTGTGCAGTAAAGCCCAAACCTAATCAACCTGCTTGCACAGTTGTGTGAGGTCCATTTAGGAATAAGTTATATGCTACATTGTGGGATGAAAATGTAATGTCAATAATCATATTTTGGTCAAGGCCATCCCAGCTTAAATGACAAGATTTTACATTGAATATAATATTGAAAATATTTTAATGAGAAAGCCATGATACTAACTAGCAAATACTTTGTCTCATTACCATCAAATCATATTTCATATTATAAATTGAAAATATATGGTAAGCATTACCATTCAAGTGGAAAATAAGTAATTAAGTCAATAATTAAAGGGTGGAGCTGGAGCAAGCAATGTAATTATCATTTATCATTTAATGCGATCATTCCCCAGGGGCTGGTGGAGAAGCTGTCCTCGCTGGGACTCAACACACTTTTCTGTAACTGGATTTTGGACTTCCTATTGGAAAGACCACAGTCTGTCCAGGTTGGCAGCAGAATGTTAAGTACCGTCATGCTGAGTATTGCACACCTCAGGGCTATGTGCTCAACATTACTGACCCACGAATGCATCACCAGATCCAACTCAAACAGTGTCATCGAGTTTTCTGATGACATAACAGTAGTTGGCTCATAAGCAACACTGATGAATCAGACTACAGAGGTGGAAAATCTCATGATATGGTGCAAGAGTAACAACCTGAGTCTCAACATTTTCAAGATGAAGGAGATGATCGTGGACTTCAGAAAGACCAGGGATGATCACCCTCCACTACACATCAATAACTCTGTAGTGGAAAGACTGGTGAGAACCAGGTTCTTTGGAGTTCACTTAACTAGTGACCTTTCCTGGACATATAACATCTCCTCACTTATCTGGAAGGCACAACAGCAACTGCACTTCCTGAAGACTGAAGTGGCAAGACCAACAGGCATCTGATGATGGCAGTCAACCTTCTAAAGGAGCTCTGTCAAGAGCATCCTGGCCAGCTTCATCAGAGTGTGGTATGGTTGTTGCAGAGAAATGGATCGGAGGTCAAACCACAAGATCATAAGAGCAGCAGAGGTTGACAGTAAACATGACTTACCACTGACTTCCAAATTTCAGTGTTATGACAACATATATGACAGCATACATGCCATCAACATGTATGGCGTCAACATGCTGTTAAGGTTCTTTCTGTGTTACATCATTGGAGATGTCAACATTCAGATGAAACTTTAATTTGAGGACACCTCAGGTTAATATGAAAGTTCTTACGGCACAATTTCAAAGAGGAGGCATTACATTTATTTTGGTTTGCTGGCCAATCCCTACCCTTCAAACATCACTGAACCAAATGTCAATATAAGAAAAATATTTAATATTGATTTGGTCAGCAAATAAGGTAGTCCCTTGTACGGAATACAAGTTATCAGAAATTATAATGTTTGAATGAGCATTTATTTTTAATTTGGAGATTCTAGAAAAGATTTAATGAGGAGTATAAACCAAGGTCAAGAATCTTATTGTATATAAATATTGAAAACATTTAAAGCCTAACTTTACTTTTCAATCAGTTCAATAGGAATATAACTAATAAGTTAGATGAGAGTGTTTCAATGTGATAAATATCAGAAAGGTCATCATCATTGTAATCAAAGTTTCTAATATTTCTATAATTAATTTGTGAGATGGTGCTATTAAAAGTTCAGGCTTAATTTCAGTAATCTTTGGACTATCTATAAAACCAAGTTAAAATTTAATTCAAATCTTTGCACTCTGAGACATCCACAGCAAGTATAACCATCAGTCTCCATATCAAACACAAGCTTTGTAGAGATGGATTTCCAAAGTGACAGAAGAGTTCTCTAATTTTTTTTTACAAATTACAGTTCATTCAACCACACCACTTTGTGATGCATAAAAAAAGTATTGCATTTTGATTGGGAGAAGTATAAATGAACACAGCACTCTAAATGCATCTCTAATTACAATCCTCAGGGTGAATTGTTACACAAAAAGTATTGAGACTAATTAATCTGCGCACCCTGCAGATTAAAATATTTGAATTTTGTCATTAGTTTAAACTATTTTCTACAATTTATTTTAGGCCTTCCCATAAGGTAGGTGTGTGCGTGCGTGTGTGTGTGTGTGTGTGTGTGTGTGTGTGTGTGTGTGTGTGTGTGTGTGTGTGTGTGTGTGTGTGTGTGTGTGTGTGTGTGTGTGTGTGTGTGTGTGTGTGTGTACACATATCTATACATCGCCACAAACATGTAATCTGCAGAATAATCATTTTACCAGATGATACAACTCACTGAATGTGAAAGTTGCATTTTTATTTTCATAAAAAATTATTTGAACATTGTGAATTTGTCAAATCAAATTTTACATAAGCTTTTGAAATTTCTAAAAGCCAGTATTCCTTTTTTTTTTAAACTTTATTTAAGATTTTATAACATGAATAACATATAGGATTACATTTAAAAAAAATTAAGAATAAAATAATAAAATTACAATACAATATCAGTAATCTAAATAAACTATACCCTCCCCAATAATTATTACATATTAATAACCCGACTCAAATTAGTCCAAACCCCCCTTTCCCCCCAAAATAAAGAGTGAAGAATTAATAAAGTTAATAACATATGTGAGAAAAAAAACCCACTTACAAAAAAAAGCAAAAACATAACCGATTAAAATACTAACAAAAAGAAAAGTAATTAATATTAAGATATCAGACTTAAATGCATATATTTAACAAACTGAGTTAAGATGAAACATATATTTAACTCAAACTTAATATAAAAAATTAGTAAAGTTAGTAACATTATCTATCAAAAATTCTTAAATAATAATCAATTCTTAAAAAAAAAATTGTAGCATGAAAAAATGAAAAAAAACTTTTTCTATAGAGATAAACCTTCACCAAATATCAACTAACTTCACATCTATCATCATATTAGTCACATAAACCACCATCTTAAAACAAAATTCAAACCTCATTAAGCATTGTACAATTCAATTTTAGTACTCTTCCACTATTTTTCCCTTTTACTCTTGAATAATTATCCAATAAAAGCTCCAATACCTCATTTAAATATCCCCAATCATTACGTTAAAATTCAGATATTGTTAGGTCTGCTTTGTTCATGAATGAGTGAGTCAAACACCAGACTGAGTCGAAATCAAGGTTCTTTGTTCTTTATTGCCGGATTGTAACACTTGCAACTAACAGTGTTAGTTGGAGAAGGCGCATTCTGCCGTTATCAGCAAGTGGTGTTTTTTATATACCTTAGGATACCTTAGGATTGCTCTCCATTGCAGGCAAAATCTTCGCTAGGATTCTACTAAATAGAATAATACCTAGTGTCGCCGAGAATATTCTTCCAGAATCACAGTGCGGCTTTCGCGCAAACAGAGGAACTACTGACATGGTCTTTGCCCTCAGACAGCTCCAAGAAAAGTGCAGAGAACAAAACAAAGGACTCTACATCACCTTTGTTGACCTCACCAAAGCCTTCGACACCGTGAGCAGGAAAGGGCTTTGGCAAATACTAGAGCGCATCGGATGTCCCCCAAAGTTCCTCAACATGATTATCCAACTGCACGAAAACCAACAAGGTCGGGTCAGATACAGCAATGAGCTCTCTGAACCCTTCTCCATTAACAATGGCGTGAAGCAAGGCTGTGTTCTCGCACCAACCCTCTTTTCAATCTTCTTCAGCATGATGCTGAACCAAGCCATGAAAGACCCCAACAATGAAGACGCTGTTTACATCCGGTACCGCACGGATGGCAGTCTCTTCAATCTGAGGCGCCTGCAAGCTCACACCAAGACACAAGAGAAACTTGTCCGTGAACTACTCTTTGCAGATGATGCCGCTTTAGTTGCCCATTCAGAGCCAGCTCTTCAGCGCTTGACGTCCTGCTTTGCGGAAACTGCCAAAATGTTTGGCCTGGAAGTCAGCCTGAAGAAAACTGAGGTCCTCCATCAGCCAGCTCCCCACCATGACTACCAGCCCCCCCACATCTCCATCGGGCACACAAAACTCAAAATGGTCAACCAGTTTACCTATCTCGGCTGCACCATTTCATCAGATGCAAGGATCGACAATGAGATAGACAACAGACTCGCCAAGGCAAATAGCGCCTTTGGAAGACTACACAAAAGAGTCTGGAAAAACAACCAACTGAAAAACCTCACAAAGATAAGCGTATACAGAGCCGTTGTCATACCCACACTCCTGTTCGACTCCGAATCTTGGGTCCTCTACCGGCACCACCTACGGCTCCTAGAACGCTTCCACCAGCGTTGTCTCCGCTCCATCCTCAACATCCATTGGAGCGCTTTCATCCCTAACGTCGAAGTACTCGAGATGGCAGAGGTCGACAGCATCGAGTCCACGCTGCTGAAGATCCAGCTGCGCTGGATGGGTCACGTCTCCAGAATGGAGGACTTCATTCCCAAGATCGTGTTATATGGCGAGCCCTCCACTGGCCACCGTGACAGAGGTGCACCAAAGAAAAGGTACAAGGACTACCTAAAGAAATCTCTTGGTGCCTGCCACATTGACCGCCGCCAGTGGGCTGATAACGCCTCAAACCGTGCATCTTGGCGCCTCACAGTTTGGCGGGCAGCAACCTCCTTTGAAGAAGACCGCAGAGCCCACCTCACTGACAAAAGGCAAAGGAGGAAAAACCCAACACCCAACCCCAACCAACCAATTTTCCCCTGCAACCGCTGCAACCGTGTCTGCCTGTCCCGCATCGGACTTGTCAGCCACAAACGAGCCTGCAGCTGACGTGGACTTTTTACCCCCTCCATAAATCTTCTTCCGCGAAGCCAAGCCAAAGAAGAGGATACGTACTTAGTAAATTATCATACCATGACATTGTCCAATGAATAAACTGTTGCTGTCCCTCTCTGCTAGCCTCCTGCACATCAATTTGTCATCCCCACTCTTATCTTGAGAGTACAAGGTCACAACTGCATCTTGTTACGGCCCAGCACTGGGTGACTCCTTCTACATTCCCAGCTCATGATGTTTTTACCTAACAATATCGAAATAATAAAAACACATCTACAACGAAATCTATATCTTCAACAAATGGTGCATAAACCACAAACAAAATTCAAGCCTCATTAAGAATTGTACAATTCAATTTATAACTTTCACCATTATTCCCTTCATTCTATAACTAAAATAACAAAATAATATACACCAGAATTACCACTCCTTTCACCTTAAAGTTAAAGAAAAAATATAAAAAAACTTATCCATCCCATTCACATTTAAATTTCAGATATTCCTTATCTACTGAATAAACTTTACAAAAAAAACCACATCAATTTTTAGCTTTTTAAACAATCAAATACTTTCTTATGCTTTTTTTTATATTTAAACAATAAAAAACCCCTTCACTCTTTAATAATACAAAAAAAGGAAAAAAAATAGGTAGGAGGTTAAAAATACCCCCTCCCATCTAAACCGCGCAATGCGGTAACGCCCAAAAAAAAATGGGTGTGAGATAACTCACACGTAGCAGATGACTTTCAGGAAATAGTGCCTATCCAGTTCTCTCCCCCAACTCTCACTTCATCTTAAACTAACATCATCATTATTTAATATCCCTTTTTTTAAAAGAAAACATTAGAAAAAAAAAGGACAACTCTTCTTTTAATCAGCTCCAACTGCCGAGTCACCATTACAACCATTCCTTCTTGGAGCACGGCTCTTTTCTTCCATCTCTTGTCTCCTTAGAGATCGCGGCGGACTATGTCTCTGTTGAAACTGAGTAATTGGCAGCTCTTGAGCAAATGCTATAGCTTCCTTTGGAGAATCAAAGAACTTTGGTTGGCAACCATCTTGAAAAACCTTCAAAACAGCTGGATATCTAAAGGTTGCCTTGTAACCTTTCTTCCACAACAACTCTTTAGCAGGATTGAATTCCCGTCGTTGGAACATAACTTCTTGACTCAAATCCGCATAGAAGAAAACTCGATTCTTTTGAATCATCAAGGGTGATTTTCTCTGTTGAGCATTTCTAATAGCCACTCGTAAAATTATTTCTCTGTCGTAATAATTCAAGCAACGAACCAAAACAGGTCTTGGACTTTGACCTGAAATAGGTCTTCTACGCAAGGCTCTGTGAGCACGTTCCAGTATTATACCTTCCGGGAAATGTTCTTGACCCAGCACCTGCGGAATCCATTCAGTAAAAAATTTTCTTGGGTCTGGTCCCTCCATACCTTCCGGCAAACCAATAATCTTTATATTGTTCCATCTGTCCAGTATTCCTTTTGATCCTGGGAGCATCTTTCTCTTTCCTATTCCCAGGCCTGGGCACTTAGTCATCCATAAACCTTATAATTTGTTTAGCTCAATTATTTCACTTCATAGGGAAAGGAATTTGCCATCCCCAACTCTTCAACCTACTCATCCCTTTAATGTTGTAATCTGTTTATGTTTCCCACATAGAAATACATGGAAGTAACTGCACAAAAATCCAGTTTAACCTTGTATTCCAAGAAATAATTCCAATGAGTTTGTGTTTCTTTTCTCTCTCTGACTGCCAGCACTGAAAGTACTGTGAGAAGGACTGCTTTTGTCTTTATCCAATTACATATTTTCCTTCTGCTCTCTCAATGCTCCCCACTCTCTGCAACTTAAAATCAAAACTTTTCCATTTTGATTAAATATTAATTCTGGACTATCTCTCTCCATGGATTCTTCCTAAACACCGAGTGTTTTTCCTGTTTTTGATTTTTTTTTTCTCTCAGATTTCCTGTGTATACAACTTTGGCTTCAAAATGTTTATAGATAGCTAATAAAACTCAACTAACAACAGTGAAACCACAGGGGCATTATTAGTTCAGGCTTTTAAATGAATGAAGCAGAGGGTGGACAAATGGGATTAGTGTAGATGGGTAAAAAGGTCAGTATGAACATTAAGGACAGAAGGGCCCATTTCTATGCTGAATAATTTGCTTACTCTACATCAAAATTTGTCCCACACAATGCACACAGCCGTGCAGCTTTTCCAGTTAGAAGATCTAAAAAAATGTAACAATGAAAATTATCCCATGAACTAATCAATAAAAATATAAATATATATTTAATTGTGTAAGATTTGTGTACCTGGTCAACAATTATGAATTATGCTAAATGGAAATCTACTTTGTTTCTTGTCCTCTCAACGGATTCTACTCCTGATATCAATAAACAAATTCATAAATATAGAAAAACTCACATTATATCATAAAGAACTGTTTGATGTTAATGTAACATTGTTTACTGTCAAGTCAAGCTCATTAATTTTTCAAAATCAATTGTATCTATCAAAACTTTATATAACCACAAAACAATTTACAGTACGAAAACAGGCCATATCGGCCCTTCTAGTCCACATCGATTTACGTGAAACTCCACTAGTTCCACCCATAATGCCCATAATCCTCCAACCCCCTCACATCCATGCACTCATCTAGCCTCATGTAGACCAATGCCATCCCATGAACTACCACAATGATATATTCACGTGGCACAGTTGGCATACTGTCTGTAAGGAGTTTGTACGTTCTCCCCATGTCTGTGGGGTTTTCCCCGGGAGCTCTAGTTTCCTCCTACTGTTCAAAATGTGCGGGGAGTGTAGGTTAATGAGGTGTAAACTGGACAGTATGGGTTCATGGGCCAAAATGGCCTGTTATCATGCTGAACATTTACATTTAAAAAAAAAAATTCCTTTGAAAATATTTCCAAGTATCTTAAACTATTTCTAACAAACACAGAATGCCTGAAGCACTCAACAGGTCAAGTAGTATCAGTGGGCAGGGTAATAAATGTCTTCATTTTAACTCAAAGACTTGCATAATTATTCTTTAGGACTTTTTTTTCTCTTAATGCTTCCCATTTACTTGTTTCATGCACAGTCTATATCACATTCTAGCTCTCACCATGGCTCCCCATGATCCCTTAATCTTTCTTTAGCTTTGTTTCCCCTTTTCTAGTTGAGACATTTTCCTCTGGCCCTCCCTCACACCAAAAACATCAGAGTCTTCGTCCTTTCACGCGTCACAATCTCCGTCCTTTCACGCGTCACAATCTCCGTCCTTTCACGCGTCACAATCTCCGTCCTTTCACGCGTCACAATCTCCGTCCTTTCACGCGTCACAATCTCCGTCCTTTCACGCGTCACATTCTTCGTCCTTTCACGCGTCACAATCTTCGTCCTTTCACGCGTCACATTCTTCGTCCTTTCACGCGTCACAATCTTCGTCCTTTCACGCGTCACAATCTTCGTCCTTTCACGCGTCACAATCTTCGTCCTTTCACCCGTCACAATCTTCGTCCTTTCACCCGTCACATTCTTCGTCCTTTCACCCGTCACAATCTTCGTCCTTTCACCCGTCACAATCTTCGTCCTTTCACCCGTCACAATCTTCGTCCTTTCACGCGTCACAATCTTCGTCCTTTCACGCGTCACAATCTTCGTCCTTTCACGCGTCACAATCTTCGTCCTTTCACGCGTCACATTCTTCGTCCTTTAACGCGTCACAATCTTCGTCCTTTCACGCGTCACAATCTTCGTCCTTTCACGCGTCACAATCTTCGTCCTTTCACGCGTCACAATCTTCGTCCTTTCACCCGTCACAATCTTCGTCCTTTCACGCGTCACAATCTTCGTCCTTTCATCCATCACAATCTTCGTCCTTTCATGCGTCACAGTTTTCAGCCTTTTAATGCACTGAGCTAATATCTCCACATCCACATCTGAGGTAACAATAATGTTTGCCCTCTTCAGACTTCTTAAATCACCTTCATATATCAACAAAAAACTTGCCTCAAGACATCTAAGACAATCTTAGCCTAGTTCAGCATAAGGGTTGAGGCTCTGTACCCTTTTAGAAGACATATGTAATCTTTCTATATTGAGCATCTTACTTTTTTACCATTTCAATGGATTCCTTTGACTTATGATGGATTTTATTATCCTAATACTCCAGTGACCAGCCATGCTATATCATCTCAACAAATCATAGTCTCATTCTGAACTTAACTGCTACTGAGGAATGTTAAATAATTGAAGGTCATCACCAGTAAAAGATGAAAAAAAAATGATTAAGGAAACTATCTTAAAAATATAAATATATATTCAATTGTTTAACATTTGTGCACATGGTCAACAATTATGAATTATGATAACAAACATCAGAAATATTGTTATTTGAGCAGATAGAACCATAGAGCCATAGAAGACAACAGCACAGAATCAGGCCTTTCAGCCCATCCAGTCTGTGCCAAACTATTTTGTCTCCGACTGCAATCAATCTGAACTCAGACCATCATCATCCATACCCCTTTCATCCATGTAGCTATTCAAATTTCTCTTGTGTTGAAATCAAACATCTGATGGAGATGGAGAAACTGGGAGAATGGGGTGGAGTTCATACAGGAGCAGGATGCAAAAAAGAGATGTAATCAAGATAACAATGAGAGTTGGTGGATTGATAACCCAGATGTCTGGGAGAATGTCAGGGAGTAGATTAGGGCTCCCTTGTCTTCATCTTTGATCTCACTGGCTCCACATTTAATTCAAGATTCCATTATTGTCATGGAATATGCGATATTACACAAATTGTCTTCTGCCTGTGTAAGGCAGACAAAGGGTCACCATTAGTGTTGCCCGGCACTCCTTATAGTAAAAGAGAAAGCAAAGCGAAAGAGAGTCCCTTCAGAGTTATTGAGTGTCCATGGATTCACCTCCAGCGCTCTCACAACCTCTGCAGCTGGACGATAATAAATCATCCTCCATAATTTTCACCACCAAACACACTCCTTTCAGCATTCCAATGGGTCTATGCCCTCATCACTCCGTGATCTATTTTCTTGCTGCACTACTTCACAATACTTTCCAATGCAGGAAATCCAACCCTGGCCATTAACCCATAACCCAAACCATCATATGAAACAGCAATTCATTTGTACTTCCTTCAACCTAGTCTACACCATTTGATTCTCATGATGTAGTCATGTTTACAATGGGGAAACCAAATGCAGACTGGGTACTGCTTTAGAATATATCTCTATTAGAATCATGGAGATCTAAAGCACAGAAACAGGTCCTTTGGCCCAATTTGCCCATGCCAACCAAACCAATCCCAGATTGTCATTCTATTGGAGGATCTTGAGTTTTCAATCACTCATCATTTTAATTTTCAATCCCACTTTGCCTATCTACTATCAGCTTCCTATATTCATCCAATAACGCCCAGCATAAGAAGGAATAACACCCCACTTTCTAACAAGGCACATACAAATCCACAGGACTCAAACAGAGTTTAATCCTTACAATTGTGTGTGCACCTTGTTGTTTCATTTGTTAAGTTTTAAATAGTGTCTCTAAAATCATTTTGTTCCAACTGCTGTTTTTTTAAAGCTGTAATCCTGACTCTTGTTTTACAACCTATCACATTCATTCATTCATTCCTCTGTTCTCTGCAACTTAAACATGCTCATCTTCTCCTTCGACTAGTTCTGATGAAGGTTCCATTACCAGGAACATAATCTCTGTTGCGTTTGACCAATGAGCGTTTCCCATCCTCTCTGCTTTTGTTTCAGGTTGCCTGCATTACTACCTTTCCCTTCAGTTGTTTTCTAATCAAGTGGTTGGCAGAAATGTCAATACACATGCTGATTCTTAAGCCTGCAACAGATGAAGTGGCCATAAAATTTTTATTGGTAACTTCCTTAACAAGTCTCCAATGAATTTTATTTTACATATCTAACTGTCATCCTTATTAGTCTTGCCTTCAAGCAACTTCAGACTCCATGCAGCTTGACTGATCTTATTGCCTTCCTCTTGTCATTTTTAGTGGCATTGCTTGGAACCTCAAGGATATCATTCAAAACATACTGGAGGTGTAGGTTAATTGGGAGTAAATTGGACGCCATGTACTCATGGGCCAAAATGCCCAGTTACTATGCTGCATACCTAAATTTAAAAATTAAGAATAAAATATCATTTGATCTCATTCCCCTAAATTGATCAGCGAACTCCAGACCTGGGGGTCAACACCCCACCGTGTACTTGGATCCTGGATTTCTTCACCTCCAGACCACAACCAGTGAGGACTGGTAAGAACTTCTCTTCTACAATCTCTATCAGTACTGGAGCACCACAGGGCTGCATTCTTAGCCCCCTGCTCTATTACTATGATTGGGTGTCTTGGTACAACAATACCATATACAAAGACACTAACAAAACCACAGTCATGGGTTGTATAAAAAGGGGAAATGAGTCAGCGTACTCGAGAGAGATTGAAAACCTAGCTGAATGGTGCATCAACAACAACATTGCACTCATTGTCACCAAAACCAAGGAGATGATTTTGAACTTCAGGAATGGAAAACCAGAGATGATCCTTGGGGGATCAGAGATGGAGAGGGTGAGTAAATTTGAGTTATTGGGGGTTACTATCTCAGAGGATCCTTCCTGGACTCAACACACTAATGGCATCATGAAGAAAGCACGTCAGTGCCTCTACTTCCTCAGTATTTTGTTGAGGTTTGGAATGACATCGGAAACCCGAGCAAATTTCTACAAATGTGTAGTGGAAAATGTGCTGATTGGTTGCATCATGGTCTAGTATGGGAACACCAATACCCTTGAGTGTAAAGCCCTGCAAAAGGCAATGGACATAGCCCAGGACACCACAGGTAAAAACCCTCCCCATCATTGAGAACATCTACAGGGAAGGATGCCATCGAAGAGCAGCAGCAATCAGCAAGGATTCACATCACCCAGCACACACACTATTCTCATTACTACCATCAGGAAAGAGGTATAGGTGCCACAAAGCTTGCACTACCAGGTTTAGGAACAGCTGCTACTCCTCCACTATCAGATTCTTCAGCAACAAATTTAATTAGGGATTGATTTAAGAGCTCTTACTTTTGCACTTTTTTTTCTTTTTATTGCACAGTTTATTTACATTTCTTTAATTATTTACATGTGTACACTGAGTACAGTTTTTCTTTTGTACTATCAACAAGTGGTAATTCTGCCTCGCCCGCAGGAAAAAGAATCTCAGGGTTGTATGTGATGTCATGTATGTACTTTGACAATAAATCTGAATCTGAATGACCGTGAACACTCATATTTTTTCAGCTCATCAATATGTTCACTGTATTCACCACACTATAAAGAACTCTATTTCTTTCTCATTCGATTATTTTCTTGCAACTTACCTCAACAGTAACATTGTAAACTTACTACTAATGTAGAAAAGAATCCATGGGGTTCTTGTTATTCATTGCAGCAAATAAACAAGATGGAGCTTCAATCGAAATGTCCTTAATTGATGACAAAATGGCCTAATTAACATCGGAGCCTGATACAACACAATATCAATATTATACACATAGATATTAAATGGTTCTGTTAACCTCAGAATTACTCCATCAATATTTCTAAATATTTATCTTTGTTCCTTTACTGTTGTTGAATCTAAACCTTGGAGACCTTGGGAAATAATATAATTTAATAGATAAATGCCTTTGAAAAAAATTTTCAAGATCTGCATAGAAATTCTTCATTAGAAAAATCTCATTATTATTGCTGTCTTTTTCAGAGTTGGATCATTAGCAAGTGTTGTGGTACACCACCAGCCTAATGCAGGGGGCAACCTCTGTACCTGCAGGAGTGTCAGGGGACAGGACAAAACCTGGCCGGCTGCCGATCAGTCAGCCTGAATGGATCAAGCCCCACCCGGTTGGGTGTCAATCACCCTCTGGGATATAAGCTTGTGCCAGTCTCCCGAGGCCTCACACTTGAGTTGCTGCATCCACAGCCAGCCTGGCTCTGTGGAGGCTTTTGTGGATTAAAACCTGTTGTTCAGTCTTTACCTTGTGTGTGTCTGATTCTGTCTAACAGTGCACCACAGTAAGTCACTCTGATTTCATGAAATTCATGAAGCAAAAGATATTTTGGTGTGGTACTTCTTTGACGATGTGTCGGCCTACATCTTTGATTTACTAAGACGTAAAAAGGATGGCACCTACTTTATTTTCTATTGATGGGGAGGTCTCTGGGGGTTCATGGGAGGGGCAGTGTGGTCAGAAGCTGGAAATCCACCACCCTCAACCACTATGATTGTAGAAATCAGGATCCATAAAAATGCCACGCAATGAACTGGAATTCATTGTCCATGAGTAAATTAGACAACCGGCCTCTCCTCTTGGCTCCACCCCCACTTCACATTCCTGCCTTACCTCCAATTTACCTGAAGACCATTGTAGATACCGGTCGCTAATTATAATCTAATAAATGCGTGTTTGTGCTCCACACAAGTTTCCGAGTACTATCAATCATGTTACAATTTTCTTAGTTTACTTTTGGAAATGGGATGGAAACCCTATTGAAGGCAGGCCTGCTCCAGGTCTACCCTCTGTCTCCAGAGGCACTGGAAGAATTCTGGTTGGAGTGCTTCCAGTCTTACCTAACAGCCACCCAAGAAGTCTCCTACTCCGAGAGCATCCGGAGATCAACCCTCCTATCCCGAGTTGGTCCCAAGGCATGCACAGTCATCAAGGATTGTGCGATGTATGAGATGGCCAACGAAGGCCTGAAGGCCCACTACATGAGGCCTCAGAACGACATGCTGGTGATAAACCGACTCTCTTAATGTCGATAACAACCAGGTTGAATCACTGGACAACAATGTTCTGGAATTATGGACATTAACAAAAAAATGCCACTACGAAGCTGTCTCAGCCCGGGTGAGAGAAGAAGAGCAAGTCCAGGATTCACTCGTGGCAGGAGTGAGATCGAGGTATATGAGGCAGCGACTGCTGGAGTTGGGGAAGAAGGACCTTGCTAGTACCTTCGATCTGGCGAAATCTCTTGAACAGGCCCAACTTGGAGCGGACAACCTTTCTAACAAAAGCGGCCCGTTCTCAGAAGACCAGGCCTGTGGAGCGCAGCCGTTCCCAGTACCGACAACTGTGGCCACATACAACCAGGGATGCAATTTCTGTGGACAGGCCAAACACCCCTGCGCCAGATGCCCCACAAAGGATTCCATGTGTTTAGGATGCCATAATGGGGACACTAGGCAAAAGACTGTTGGGTCAAGAGGATCCCCAGGAAGGCAACTGTGTGCACGACCCCTGAACCATTATACGTCCCGTGCTCAAGCCCAGAAGTGTGGGTCCCAGCCTCTCCATGCTGCTTACCACCACCAGCTTTCTGCATCTCATGGCGGGATCAACTATCAGAGGTGAAGCATTGAAGAAATCCAGAAGTAAAGCAACGGCAGTCATCTTGCCACTCCTTGTAGTTGACACCATCTTCCCAGCCCTCAGATCAAGACAATGTTGACAGGGAAAGCAATGCAGCCTCCGGAGCACTGACATCAGTCATCCTCGACCAGGTAAAACCCCACCAGCTGAACAACTTGATGATGGAGGTGAAGGTAAATGGTCATCTGACGTATTGCTTAATAGACACTGGCTCAACTGAGAGGTTTATCAACTCTGCAATTGCTCGACAGTACAACTTAAAGGTTAACCTAACAGACTACTGTATTTATCTAGTGTCATAATCATATTTGGCGACTCTTCAGGGATATTGTACAGTATACTTAACTGCAAAAGGGAGGAATTTTGTAAGTTCTAATTGTATGTATTGGAGGATTTGTGTGCTTTTGTGTGACCATGGAGTACTCAGGCCCACTCCCCCCCAATCACAGTGAGAAACTGAAGGTCCCAAAAGCCAGACACTACATGCGGTCTCTTCACGCTGAATATCAAACCCACACCCTGCCCCCCATGTTTCAGAACCTAATCCATGACTGTAAGCCGATAGCCACAAACAGCAGGCGATACCGTGCAGGGGACTGAGAATTTATTAGAGCCGAAATGCAGTGGCTACTTAAAGAAAAAATTCATTGAGCCTAACAACAGTTCATGGAGACCCCAGATGATAATCGTGAGAGGAGGAGAAAAGCCCAGGCTAGTGACTGACTATAACCAAACTATTAATCGCTTCACAGTCGGGCATGGTGAATGAAATTGCTCAGTACTGGGTTTATTCGACCATTGACCTGAAAGCTGCATGTCACCAGCTACTGATCCATTCTGAGCACTGTCCCTACACAGCATTCGAGGCAGATGGATGGATTTATCAGGTCCTGAGGGTCCCTTTTGGTATTACAAATGGGGTCTCGGTCTTCCAGAGACAGATGGATGAAATCGTAGATAAGTACCAGTTTAGCGCTACCTTCCCCTAGCTCGACAATGTCACCATTTGCAGACACAACCTGGAGGACCACGACACCAATCTTCAGAAGTTTCTTCACACATCCAAATCCCTGAACCTCACGTATAATGTCAGTAAGTGTGTGTTCCGGTCTAAACATCTAGGGTTATGTGGTGGAGAATGGTGTCATTGGCCCAGACCCCGAGCGTATGCACCCCCTCTTAGACCTCCCAATCCCAAGGACCATGAAAGCTTTAAAGAGGTGGCTGGGCTTCTTCCCATACTATGCTCAGTGGGTACCTCATTATGCTGAAAAGCTTCCCCTCCTTTCCATTATCAATCAAAGCCCAGGCGGCTTTTAGCTACATCAAGAACTATATCGCTAAGGCCACCATGCATGCGGTGGTTGAAAACTCACTATTCCAGGTGGAAAGTGAAGCCTCTGATGTAGCTCTGGCTGCAACCCTTAACCAGGCGGGTAGGCTGGTAGCTTTCTTTACCCGCACCCAACAAGGCCGCAAGCTCCGAAACCCGTCTGTGGAAAAGGGAGAAGGAGACTCAAGCCATTGTGGAGGCCATCAGGCACTGGAGACACTACCTGGCTGGCAGAAAATTCATTCTGTTCACTGATCAGTGTTCTGTAGCATTCATGTTCAATAACACATAAAGGGCTAAAATAAAGAATGGCAAGATTGCGAGGTGGAGGATCGAACTCTCCACCTATAACTATGAGATAGTGTATAGGCCAGGTCCACTCCATGAACCTCCAGATGCCCTACCCCGAGGAAGCCGTGCTGCTGCACACACCAGCCAGTTACAGTCACTTCACCATGAGCTCTGCCACCCGGGCATCACCCGCAAGGCTCACTTAGTCAAGGCACGCAACCTGCCCTTCTCTATTGAAGGCATCAGGGAAATGACCAGTTCATACCAGGTCTGCACTGAGTGCAAACTGCACTTCTACCACCCTGACAAAGCAGACCTGATAAAAGCTTCCTGCCCCTTTAAATGACTCAGCATTGATTTCAAGGGTCCCCTTCCTTCCACCAACGGAAACATGTACTTTCTTAACGTTATCGATGAGTACTCGCGTTTTTTGTTCACCATCCCCTGCCCAGACACCAGAAGCACCACAGTTATCAGAGCTCTGCCCTCCATTTTTACCATGTTCTGGTATCCCAGCTATATTTATATCAACTGGAGCTCATCATTTATGAGCGAAGAGCTACCCCGATACTTGCTCGTAAGAGGCATCGGCTCAAGCAGGACAACTAGCTACAACCCCGGGGGAATGGACAAAAATATCACAATGGTTTGGAAGGCTGTGAAATTAGCTCTCTGTTCTAAAGGCCTTCCAGACTCACGCTGCCCACCGCGCTCCACTCCATAAGATCGCTTCTCTGCACATGACCAATGCGACTCCTCATGAACTAATGTTTGCATTTGCTAGGAAATCTATATCGGGGATCACTCTTCCAGTATGGCTAACAGCACCAGGACCAGTCCTGCTGAAAAAGCACATGAGGAGAAACTAAATAGGCCCTCTAGTTGAGAGAGAGCACTTACTGCACGCAGACCCAATGTATGCCTATGTGCATACCCGGATGGCAGGGAGGCACTGTTTCAATCAGCGACCTGGCACCTTCAGGAACTGAGGTCCCCATGCCAACAATAGGCCTGGAACCTCCAAATACCTTGTGAAGTGTTCAGGACAACATGGTTCCAACCACACAACTATCAGATTCTGAACCCACGAGTCTCCCTTTGAGTCCCAGTATCCAAGACCCACCGGAGGCACAGAAAGTTCGGGAAGAGCAAAGTCCACCAGTTCTAAGGCACTCGACCAGAATAACCAGGCCCCGAGACAGACTCAACTTGTAAATAATTGTAAAAAAACTAGTGTTGCTGAATGTGGTCTCTGCTTTCACCCACAGGTTCACTTCTGAAGGAAGGGGTGAATGCAGTGAACTGGAATTCACTGTCTATGGGTCGATTAGACAGCTGGCCCCTCCTCTTGGCTCTGCCCCCATCAGTCCCAATATAAACCCTGTTTTCCTGCCTTACCTCCAATTTAACTGAAGACCATTGTAGATACCGGCCATTAATTGTAAGCTAATAAAAGTGTATTCGTGCACCATGCAAGTCTCTAAGTACTATCAATCATGTTACATATTGCCATACAAGTTATTTAATTATTTGGACAGAGATTCATCGACTCAAGGATTCAAACATCCAGACACGATTAAAAATATCCATTTCATCTGCGTATCAATGTAGTATTTCATATCAATTGTGTACTTTTCGCTTCTCTTCATCAGCCCTTAAAGCATTCCATTTATCTGATGATTTATTTTTCCTGAACCAGGCACATGCACACGATTCTGTTCGGAATGTTCTCACCTCACATGGTCTTAGAATGAAACCGTTGTGAATCTTTTTTGTTCTCTTCAGCTAAATGTTCATCCATTCAAATCAAAGGAACATCTGTCACAGGGAGGGGAATCTGACTCTGAACACCAGATTACAACCCAGGCAGCAGACCTGAGAATTACGCTAATAAAATTTACAGTTCAAATGAGAGAATTCAATCTACAAAGTCTTGCCAGTCTTAGCTTTAAAATGATAACCAGTCAATCTACCATCTATTAGCCATGATCCTACTATTTATGTTAGAACCTAATAACCTATTCCGGCTCCTATGTTCCTGTGGGGTATTTGCTCTTCTGCCAGTGGCTGTTCATATTTTCTCAGCTCATCCATATGCCCACCATATCAACCGCACTACCCAAGAGAACCCTCTTCCTTTCACACTTGATTATTTCCTTGCAACTTCCTCAATAGCAATATTGCAAACTTATTACTTCTGCAGCATCCCTAGATTCATTGCAACATTGTTATTCCTTGCACCAAGTAAATAGGATAGAGCTTCAATCCAGATGCCCTTTATTAACAATACCACCGAAGAGCAACACTACATCAAAATTCTTGTTAGTCTTTCACCAGCTGCTTGACTAATGCATTTGTTCAATATTTTAAAAATATACAAAACCTAGTTCCTCTCCTTATTCCTTTAGTTCCAATCCTAAGTCCATGCAAATCAAGAAATGAATGTTTATTACATTAAAATGGAATTGAGAATTAATGGGAAGGTGCGGAAAAGACACGATCTTATTAAATGATGAAACTGGATTGAGGAATGCAAGTGGATTACTCCTGTTTATCATATTCTACATTTCTTATTATGAACTCTAACATCTTTCATAACTTGGGAAACTTCAGATAGATTCCACTTATTCTATTTTTAACTTTTCATTATTTCATCAAATAATTTCTAAAATTAGTATAATTATTCTTGGCATCCAAGGCACCAGCATTACCCCTAAAATAAGGGTGCCCTATGTAGCCATTAAATAATCATGGGACTGCATATGTAACCCAAGAAGTGCCCAGTGTTAGTTTAACACACTCTTCTTTGATTTAACATGAACTTCCCATTGATTTAAACCTGAATCTAAGTTCTACCTGCACTGCTGCTTTTAAAACTATAAATTTATAGATGTTTAGATCAGTGGTTTTCAAACTTTTTCTTTCTACCCACATGCCACCTTAAGCAAACCCTTACTTATCACAGAGCACCTGTGGCATAGGGAATATTTAAAGTGGTATGGGAGTGGAATACTTAAAAAGTGATTATGTGCACAGTTTCAGAACTCCAAAGGAAATGGGCCAATGACAAATTTTCTCGAGCAAAATATTTCAGTAACAATTGGGTCAAGAGCAGTGATTCCCACTCACATACCACCTAAAGCAATCCCTTACTAATCACAGAGCAGTGTTGGCATAGGGATTATTTAAAGGGGTATGTGAATGGAAAGAAAAAGGTTGAGAACCACTGTTCTAGATGTTTGTGATCTTCCATTTTATTAGCTGCATTATTATTGGGATTCATTTGATTTCATTATTTTTCCTCAAAATGAACTCATTCACATTCCTCTACCACATCTTTGTGAATATTTAATAACTTGCTCATGACTTCTGCAATGTATTGCATGGTTCCTTTATTCACCATAACCTTATCAAAGTACCTCAATATCATTGACTAGAAATGTAACCAGAGTTGAGCAGCATTTGTACTGTGCCTCCAAAAATAGGTTTAATAGACAATATATTGATATGAATACATTTCACCCTACACACAAGGGGTGAAGTCCTGGCCAAATTTCTGCTGACAATATGGTTTGTAATCAAAACCACAAAATGAGGAGAGGTTTGCATCTTTGATGAACCATTCCCATTAGCACTGGATCAATTGTACCTCCCTTCCATAAATTGTCGCTAAGCGCATTGAAATTTTTAGTCTCTTGGCAACTTGCACATAAACAGAATCCACAATAGTAAATATAAACAGAAATATCAATGTGAAATCTAATTTAGGTTGCATGTAGTTGCTTTCTCATGCTGTATAACAGAGGGGAATCATGCAGAAATACAAAAAGAGAAAATACTCCAGCAGATATCACCTCTCACTCCTTTCCCTCATCCCTGGAGAATATTTAAATGACAAGATTGTATCTGAAATTGCAGGCATTTCACAAACTGGGTGGAGGTGTGATGATAATATGTTTACCGATTAATTCTACCATGCATATATTCAAAATGGCCTCATTTCAATTTTATTCCACTGATGCCACAGAAAAGCTAATAGTGCCAGATGTTATGGAGCACAAATAGGAAATTGAGAGAAAGAGTAGGAGAACAAGACTGATGTAATTGGTCTACTCGGAACTAGAATATATTCAGTGGGGCAGATGTTTTCCTTTTGTGCTATCATGGTTCAATTTATCTTAATTTCAAACCCATCCAAAATGACGTCCATCATTCGGAGGTTTGGTAGTGTGCAAATGAAGTGAAATTTTCACCAACCTCAAATACATAAATTGGGCTTTGCAGAAAAGGTTGCAGAAGGGTAAGTTCTCTGAGATAGCTGTGGACAGAGTTGTAGAAAGGCCTTAACCTGAAATTATAAAATGCTTTAAAGATTTAAAAGATCATTCCTATTGCACTTAAACTTTACTTGTGACTTCAGCTCATAATAATGGCAAAAAGAAGCAGTATGACAACAAACATTGATTCCTTGACAACTAGCAGCAAGGACACACATAACCATAACCAGCCCAGTAATTAGGACTAATTTAGCATGATGGGGTCAATTTTCACGTGACAAAATTCACATTGACAAGGTGGTAAGAACCTGTTAAGGGGAATAGTACTGTCGATGCCATTTATGACTTGAGAACATTTTCATGAGTTCTCCCATGGGTGGCTAAAACATCTGCCTTAATAAGCAAATCTGGATTTCATGGTATAGAGATGAGCCCAATTGTTACTCTGGGATGGAACTGCACCAGCTGTGCACACACACATCAACTATCTCAAAAGGCCATGCAGCCCTGAAAAGAGGAAGTTTGAAATAACTTTTGAGGTGAAGCACAGCAGGACTGGTCCAAGTTAATCTGGATAAGTTGTGATAGTTATCTCCATACATGGAAATGCTGTTGGAATGCTTAGTTGGCAAATGGGCCACAACGTGCTTCAGCCAGTTTTCTCCAGGAACAGACAGGCTACCACTTAAAGGTAAAAATAACTCGGTATTACAGAAATAGCAAGTTGTAGTGTTAAACTGCAAAGTTCATTTATTTAAATTTATCCATGTGAGCTGAGAGGAACAATTCTCTACATTTCAAAGCTGGTTAGGAACCATGCCTATGAGGGTACATGTCATCGTCTTGACTCTACATTACATCAGCCTGACTCGACCTGTTCCCTCTAGATTCCATCCCCTTCTCAATGAAAGATCTAATACTTTATTTTTTATTCTATTTTTTATTACTGATGTCCCTTTGAGTAAGATGGTGGAATCCCCCTTCTTGAACTACCCAGCTCATATTATGTAGGGAGTCCCACAATCTTATTAAATAGGGAATTTCAAACTTTTGACCTTGACCATCTTAATAATATAAAAGTTCCCATATGGTTTGAAGTACAGAACCTCATTCCTTCATGGCCTACTTGCTTCCAGCAAAATATAATCATTTTTATATCATTCACAGGTCATTCTAATTTATTTCCACTATTTCTAACTTTCTGGAACATATTATTACAGTATTTGGAAATGAGGCATTGTGTGCTAAATATTAAATTTGTTATTAACTGAGATTCTTTGCAAATAAGATTCTAAGCTAATATCACCACCAAAAACATTAAAGCATACTCTTAATGGAGTTTGTTTCCATTTATTATTTCTTAATATCAGATCCCATATAAATATAACTTTGGCCTGAATGTTCCTGTGAGCTGTGCACACAATAACTGATCACCATTCATTCTTTTTATATTTTTTTTCAAACAATGCCCATGGACTTTTGATACAGTGATTTACAATTAATAAACCACCTAATGCATCTGGGATGATGTGATCTTAACCAAGATCAGATTGCCTCTTAAACTATTCCGATTTAAGGTTCCTAATTATGTTGAGTAGGGTCTAAGTCAGGCAAAGCAAGTTCCTGAATGAGGTAAGATTGCCCATTCTCATAACTAGGTACCAATCTAGCAAAGATTGTGGTGAAGGAGAAAATCTGATAAAGCAGTTCCATAATTTTCAGGCTTAGTTCTCAATGCACAGAGATTTGCAGGTGCTGGTTTATTCTGTAAAGCCTTTGAGTACTGTTAGTTTTACCATAATGACTGTAGTAAAATCTAGGCCATTAGATTTTTTTCTATTTTAAAACTAATTTTCTGTACCATTTTAACATTTTTTGAAATATTTGTGACTTTATGCCACTGAACTTGCCTGAACTATTGTGACACTAAGACCATTACAATCTTGCATGCAACATTTAATTAAGCCTGTGTGCTATCTTTTTTCAGATTGCGACAGAATTGTCCTCTGTAGCTTCCAATATCTGGATGCTACAAGTGTCAAATTGATTCTAGTATTGCAGGTCTCATTAATTAGCAGATTGGTATGGGTATAAAAAACCTGAAGATGCTTGAAATCTGACATAATAACAGAAAATATTAGAAGTACTCAGCAGGACAGGAAGCATTTGTCAAATTCTGAGACATTAATAACATTAATTTCAGCCAGGCATATTGTTAGCAGACACAGCCTCCATACTTGTTACTTGAAGTCAGGAGGAAAAATGCTCCCTGAAAATAATGGGTGATACAATTCCCCAGACAGAGGATTCTTTCTTTCTTACACCTGCTCCACTTCAACGTGCTCTTCAAGCATTATTTATTCTTCTAGTAATGCAGCACTCTAATGGGAAGCCCTACAATTGCATCCATTTCAAAGGTTTGTGAAGAAATTTTAACTCAAGCAATGCAATCCACGGTAGAGTTAGCAACTGTAACCACAAAACTTAACATTAAAATAAAATCAGTCTACAAGTAAGGAATTAGCAAACACACTGCCCACCTGTACAATTTGGTTGAGTCAAGAGACCACAATTTTGCAATGGTGGTGAATGATATCTCAATCAGCCTGAGATTGGGCTGGATATTGCATTTGCTGACTAATCTTCTTTGGCTTGGCTTCGCGGACGAAGATTTATGGAGGGATAAATGTCCACGTCAGCTGCAGGCTCGTTTGTGGCTGACAGGTCCGATGCGGGACAGGCAGGCACGGTTGCAGCGGTTGCAGGGGAAAATTGGTGGGTTGGGGTTAGGTCTTGGGTTTTTCCTCCTTTGTCTTTTGTCAGTGAAGTGGACTCTGCAGTCTTCTTCCAAGGAGGTTGCTGCCCGCCGAACTGTGAGGCGCCAAGATGCACGGTTTGAGGCGATAAAAGCCCACTGGCGGTGGTCAATGTGGCAGGCACCAAGAGATCTCTTTAGGCAGTCCTTGTACCTCTTCTTTGGTGCACCTCTGGCACGATGGCCAGTGGAGAGCTCGCCATATAGCACGATCTTGGGAAGGCGATGGTCCTCCATTCTGGAGACGTGACCTACCCAGCGCAGTTGGATCTTCAGCAGCGTGGATGCGATGCTGTCGGCCTCTGCCCTCTCGAGTCCTTCGATGTTGGGGATGAAGTCGCTCCAATGAATGTTGAGGATGGAGCGGAGACAACGCTGGTGGAAGCGTTCTAAGAGCCGTAGGTGATGCCGGTAGAGGACCCATGATTCGGAGCCGAACAGGAGTGTGGGTATGACAACGGCTCTGTGTACACTGATCTTTGTGAGGTTTTTCAGTTGGTTGTTTTTCCAGACTCTTTTGTGTAGTCTTGCCTTGACTAGTAGTCCCATGTGAATTGACAGCATGTTTCATCCTCAGGAATCCATCGTGACAATAGCCATCCAGCAATTGTTGGATTCCCAAAAACCTAAAGTCTATGGTGAAGCAAGAAGGTGGGGATGTTGGGGCTTGAAAATAAGAGGGATTTATTTTCACTTTGTTCCTTGCAAATTAATAGATGACACTGGGTGAAGGGGAAGTGAAAATTGCAAGGTAAGTTTGGATATGAGAATGCTGTTACCTTATATATTCTTCCCTGGTCAGGGACTCAGTAAAAAATTGCTTCATCATTTGGCAAACATTGTCTCTCCTCAGGAGGGTGAGGTGATTTCAATGACAAAAGTGACAGATCTTGGCAGCTAACGTTGCCTCCGGCTGTGTGCGTGGTGGGACATTGCTTTGATACAAACCCTGTTGATGAGAGATTATTCATGTGTGAGTGACTGAAGGTGCATTGACATGTTTAAATGGTGCATGGGGTGAGATACAACAACTGAAAATACGTTTGGTGGAATGACATCGCACAGGCAATGTTAATGAACTTCTTGTTGATCCTTGCATTGATCCCCACAGTTAACTCCTGTCTTGTCTTTCAGAACATATCTGGCGTAGTACTTTGTCCTGTAAACACAGCACCTCTCACTTGCCACCAGAGCACATCGCACAGGCAATGTTAATGAACTTCTTGTTGATCCTTGCATTGATCCCCACAGTTAACTCCTGTCTTGTCTTTCAGAACATATCTGGCGTAGAACTTTGTCCTGTAAACACAGCACCTCTCACTTGCCACCAGAGCAGAGTCAGAAAACGGTAGAGCCTGGTGCATGTTATAACTGCAATCCCAAAATATGATCCCTTTAAGACAGGGGTGTCAAACTCAAATTCACAGAGGGCCAAAATTAAAAACTTGGACTAAGTCGAGGGCCGAACTAAATATTTATTGAAAATTTTCAACAACATCTGCATGTTTTCTCTTCTTTCAACATATGTAATGTTAAACTTTTTCTTATTAAAATAAATGTTTAATAATAGTTTTGGATAAACTCTTTCCAGAAGCATTAACAAATGAGAAATAAAATATTCAATAAATAATATTTCTCTATAGAGGATTTGTCAAATGTTGCTAGTGTACTGTCGAATAGTAAAATCTGAGGGCTATTCAGAATGTGGGAGAATAACATGATTCCTGAAACAATCAAATGGGTGACTGATTGTGGGCATGAACTCTAGCAGGGTTATTTACCATGCCCTTTTTCCATTGGTACAGATATCCTTTGATTTACACACTTTTCAAGTTTTATGCCTAATGAGCTTGTATCCAGGTGCAGGACCATTTTTAACCAGGAATATATTTATCACTGTGACATGAAACTATTGGAAGATCGTTTTATCCTGAGATTAAAGTTCATAATCCTTACTCAGGCCTGTGTGCGGGAGGGCGGGGTTTGCGGGCAATCGGGTTGAACAACGACAGTGTGGGGGCATCGGCTCTCACTGCAGAGCGGCATCTCGGCGGATCAGCGGCCCCGTCACCGTGAGTCGCGGGTCGACCTGTGGCAGGGAGGGGGAGTGGGCAATGGTCCTGGCAAGGTCAGGCCCAAGGCCTCCGGTTCCGGGCGCTGGGAAGCGGCCTTGGCTTCCCCTGACACCGGCCAGGCCCCAAAACCAGAGTCCACGGTGAGACCCTGCAACATAAACAGAGGAGGTGGGGGCGATTAGCAGGCTGACGCCAATGCATTCTGGGATTTGTTGTATTACTGTGCATGCGCTATACTGGCGCGGCGGCCAGCGGGCCACCTCTAATACATTTTTGAAATGATCTTGCGGGCCAAATATAATTATATCCGCAGGCCAGAGTTTGACATGTGTGCTTTAAGAGGTACAAGCCAGGTGGTCATCCACAAAAGTTAGCCCTTCGATGATTGTAGTGAATCAACCACTATTATAGCCCGTACTCCTACCAGCCTACTGCAGGGGGCAACCTGGGAGGCTGGACCCACCATGCCAGCTGTCAATCACCAGCCCATATAAAACCTCGAGCCAGCCCTTTCGTAAATTAGTCAGGCATGTACCACCAGAGATTACACAAACCTGTTGATCACCTGGTGTTCAACTTTAAGCTGAATAAGGCGTCTATTAGTCTTCTCGAGTTTTGTGTTTGTTTGCTGCACTACAGCGCACCACAATTTAATCAGCTTAAAATTTTGAGGACTATGGAGAGATTCATCACCCTTGAAAGGCTGGACATGGACCCTCAGCACCAGGACGCTCCAGCATACTTTGAGATAATGAAACATGCAATCGAAGCGATCATCCACATTCAAGTGGAGGTCATCAATACGAACCAGAAGAAGCTCATGGTCCTACACACTAAGCTGGGTCCCCGTGCTTTCCAGGCCATCAGAGACTGCACAGACTTTGAACCTGCAATGGCTACCCTGGAAGGTACATACTGGCCCCCGACAAATATACTCTATGCCAGCTATCTACTTCGCATCAGAGTACAGCAGCCAAGTGAGGTGGCCAACGCTTACATGGGGGCTCTTCGAGAGCTAGCACACGCATGCACCATTGAAGCTGGAGTGACTGCTGGGAAAGTGGAGCGACACGTCCAAGATGCATGCATGTGAGGGCTGCAGTCGAGAGCAACTCGACAGAGACTGTTGGAGGAGAACAATGCCTCCCTCATCAGATTCATGGAGGTTGTCCGCTCCCTAGAAGCTGCAGCTCAGCATGTGGAGGTCTTTGATACTCACCTCCCCCACTCACCAGCCTGGCCAACACCGAAAATTGCAGCAGTCACTGAAGGGCCCCACAAGGAAGAGATGATAGCCAATGCCAGCTGCCATTCTAAGTACTGTGGGTCCCGGTGTAGGTCAGACAGGCGCTCCAGAAAGAACTTCCCCGTGAGGAACTCACACTGCTCCCAATGCAGGAAGAAAGGCCACTTCACAAAGGTGTGTCTCTCCAAACCCACCGGGAGCTTTGCAGCACTCCGAGACCAGCCAGGAGCACCTCCCGATCCTCTGAGTCCCTCCACATGTGAGTGCTGGGTGACACTATTACCCTGTCTGTCACTTCCAGGTCAGCCGTCAAACCATGCAACTGCCTTGCGCTCACCACAGGCACCACCATCTTTCGCCACCCAACATCTCCCCGCACCAATGACGTCACTTCCAGCCAGACTTCCGCCCGCACCGATTACATCACTTCTGACTGAACATCAGCCTGCAACGGTGAGGTCACATCCGACTGGGCTGCCTGGCTGAGCCGATGTCATGTGCATCCCTTGGGCACCGGCATCATGGCCAACTGACCCCCAGCCACACCGACCAGATGTCGTGGTCAACACGTGCGCGCACAGAACTGTGCACTCATCACACCCCATATTCCAAAGGCTATCCACCAGCTGCTGCTTGCCACAACCATCGGGGAGCAGCGAATCGGACACCGAGGTGGCCCTAGTGTCCACCACGCTAATGCAGGACATTCCCCATGAACTTGGGTGCTCAATGATGGACCTCACCATCAATGGGAAGGTAACAAAATCCCTGTTTGCTAGCGGTAGTATTGAGAGATTTGTGTACCCGAATGTGGTCTGGACAATGAAACTTAGAGTGTACCCAGAAAACCTCCCCATTGCTTTTGCATCTCAGGACCACTCGATCACGGCACAGGGGTGCTGCTCAGTGAACTTGGAAGTTGTGGGGGGGGGGGAAGAGACATACTAAGGATTCAGGCTACTGGTCATGCCCAAGCTCTGTGCCCCAGTTATCCTGGAACAACTAGACTTCCAATATTACCTCCACAGCCTCCTTTGGTGGTCCAGTCTCCCCACTCACCATTCACAGCACAAAGTCCAGTGACCGTGCCAAATCCACCTGTCGACTCTCCACCTTTCTGGTATCGCCGCCATCCCTTTTCAATTACCTAACGCCAGACTGCAAACCAATAGCTGGTAAAAGCAGGCACTACTGTGCAGCCAACAGGGCCTTTATCAAGGCCAAGGTGAAACGACTCCTGGTGGAGGGAGTTATAGAGCCCAGCACCAGTCCCTGGAGAGCCCAGGTCCCAGTATTAAAGGGGGCAGTAAACAAATTATAGCCAGACCATCAACCGGTTCACCCAGCTGGACATCTAACCACTGTCTCGCATCTACCCCCTGTCAATGAGATAGCCCAGTACCAGGTCTTCTCCACCATTGACCTTAAGTCGGCCTACAACCAGCTCCCCATTCACGTATAAACCTTATACCACCTTTGAGGCAGATGCGAGCCTCTGCCAGCTCCGCTGGGTCCTGTTTGGGGTCACAAATGGAATCTGTTTCTCAGTAGGAGATGGACCATGTGGTAGACCAGCACAACCTTTTGCCATCCCTTCCCCTGACACCTCCACACCTTCGTTATCTGGCGCAGATCTTCACCATGTTTTGATACCCTGCATTCATCCACAGTGACTGGGGGTCTAGTTTCATGAGTGAGTAGCTGCACCAGTACCTGGTGGTATGAGGCATTGCAGCTAGTCGCACGACTAGCTACAATCCCAGGAGCAACGGGCAGGTTGAACACTTAAACTGGGTGATCTGGAAGGCAGTCCTCCTGGCCCTGAGGTCGAAAGGATGGTCCACTAATGAATGGCAAGAGGCCCTCCTCGAGGCTCTTGTGCACGGCTACCAATTAGACCCCTCACGACTCCTTTTTCCTTTCCTAGGAATTTGGTGACTGGTGTCTCCCTGCCAGTGTGCCTGATGTCCCGGAGACCAGTACTCCACCGTAAGCATGCAAGGATGCACAAGTTCAACCCCCTGGTTGAGCAGATGCACCTCCTCAATGCAAACCTAAACTACGCCTGGCATCAGCAGGGACCCATCCCCCCCTACCCCGGCCACCCCTGGCCCATCCAGAACACCCCTGGGGACAATGTCTACCCGCTGCCTTTCCACAGGCCCCACTCCCTGCAAACATGCCATGAACCTACCCCACCACTCCATCAGGCACCATCCCTCTTGCGCCACTGGCTGCCCTGACCACCCCAGACCCGTCTGACCGCTTGAAGGTCCCCACCAACCATTGATCAGGAGCCTGCCCTGCAATGGTGTCAGCAACAAAGGCAACCACCAGACCGCTTCAACATAAATACCCTAGAACATCTCCCCTTTCCGGGACTCTTTTAAGAAGGGGGTGAATGTGGTGATACAACCACTACTACAGCTGCACTCCTACCAGCCTACTTCAGGGGGTAACCACTGTACCTGCAGGTAGGCATCCTGGGAGGCTTGCCCCACCATGCTGGCTGTCAATCACTGGCCCGTATAAAGACTCAAGCCGGCCCCTTCCTAAATCAGTCGGGCATGTGGAACCAGAAGCTACACAGACCTGGTGTTCACCTTTAAGCTGATCAAAGCCTGTAGTAGTCTTCTCGAGTTTTGTGTTTGTTTGCTGCACCACAGCGCACCACAATGATAAAATAAAGCAATGAACAGCTCCGTTATTTCTGAGCACACACACTGAAATCATTATAACCAGAAGAATTCGATGTGCCAGACCGTATTATGCAGGTTTAGTTTAATCACACATTCATCTGTCTGACCTCATCTTTCTGCTCCGTTTTTTAAAAATAATGATCATGTTATTCATTTAATGACCAATTAATTCTGCAATTTATCACATTCTCACAATTCCTAGGGCTCTGTAACAAAAATGTCACATTAATAATGATGGAAAACATTTTGGTTTCTTGTGAATTTATTGTAACACTGAATGTTGTAATATTATAAAGATTTTTTTTTCAAAGAAGCTGGGGAAATGAATAAGACAGAGAAAAGGGGCAGAAGGAGATTAAAAAAAACTTGAATAGTCGATATATGACAAGATCTGCTAAAACAGTCTTAAAGTCTGATTACCCATCACATTTAATAAGTTCCAGATTCTAATGTTAGATGGTATCAAATTCTGTCACATGATCATTATAATTACAGTCAATATTTTGGATGAGGAAATACAGAGCCCTCCGTAATGTTTGGGAAAAAGACACTTTTGTCCTCAGTTTTAAATCTGCAATCAAACAAATCACATGATTAAAATGCACTTTCCAGATTTATTTTGTGTACATTTTGGTTTGCTCATGTAGAAATTACAACACTTTTTAATATATAGTCTTCTCATTTCAGGGCATCATAATATTTGGGACATAGCAATGTATATTAGGGTAATCATGTTGAGTACTTTGTTGCATATCCCTTGCATGCAATGACTGCTTGAAGTCTGTGATTTATCGGCATCACCAGGGACTGAGCATCTTCTCTAGTGATGCTCTGCCAGGCCTCTACTGCAGCCATCATCAGCTTTCGAGAGCTTGTCCCCTTAAGTTTTCTCTTCAACACATGGAAGGTATGCTCAATTGGATTTAGATCAGGTGACTGACTTGGTCATCCAAGAATTTTCTAGTTTTTAGCTTTGAAAAATTCCTTTGCTGCTTTAGCAGTGAGTATGGGATTAGTGCCTCGCTGTACGATGAAGCACCGTCCAATGAGTTTGGAGGAATTTGCTTGAACTTGAGGGGATGTTTTTATACACCTCAGAATTCATTTTGCTACTGCCATTAGCAGTTACATCATCAATGAAGATGAGTGCACCAGTACCTGTGGGAGCCATTCATGCCCAGGACGTAATGCCCCCACCACCATGTTTCACAGATGCTATGGATCTTTGGATCTTGAGCAGTTACTTTACACTTCCTGATCTCTTCGATGGAATAAGGCAGGTTGTGGGCTTTAACCAAGTGGAAAAACCTGGTGACTTTGGGGTCACAGAGATCATTGCGAAGGGCTTGTAAGCGGATTTGTGCACTGGCACAGGTTCTGCAGGAGAGGGCATCTGGGGGCTCATTGAGTTTCCCAGGTCAGTACAAGATATCGTAATTATAGGTAAAAGTTCAATTTTTAGTTACAAAAGAAGATAAATGCAGCACCAAATACTAGGAATTCTGCTGGATGGCTTTTTTAAATGTTTCCTTAGAGTTATCACAGTAAGTAATGCACGTAGGTCTGGCGGTGACGATGGTTAGTAACAAACTGGCGGCAATGGAGTGTCAGAGCCCCAAATAGGCAAGAGTAAGGTGTGGAATTTTCCACTTGTGGTGTCACGTCAGCACTCAAAAAGTTTCTGATTTTGGGGATTTTCGGAAAGGGATACTCAACCTGTATATTAGCTATTTCATAAAATTAAAGGGAAATTATCATCTTGAATGGTAATTATTTTTAAATTACACCTGCTCAAAGTTCTGTATGTCAATACTATCCATGACTTGTTCTGATTATGGCTGCATTAGTTAATTTGATATAATCTGCCTCATCATAGATTCAGACATTATGTGAACAATATGCTTGACTATTTAAGCCAGAGATCTATGAGCTTTATCATTCCCATGGAGAGCTTTAAAAGAATGTTCAGACAAGTCCCGAAGTTTTTTTTCTGTGAAGTATTGGTTATGTTCAACTCCCTCCTGTACTTACAATTAGTTACCAGGTAATTATAGGCCCCTGTGAATTCAAAATAATCACATAACCAATGTCATCTTTTCAGTTTAAAAGAATCTCCACTTGGTATACAGAACTCATGGTCTTTCATGGTCTCTCTTGAGAGGAGCTTATGTAAATCAAAAAAACCTGTAATTTGGATCTGGATTGTAGTGTGAGTGGAAAAGTTCCCACCCAATGGGAGACAGTATTACTCCCTGTATTAATCAGCAGGTAGTGGATATTCAAAACTGGTTATGACATGCGGAGATGTGTATTGTCTATCAGAAGTGGTAAAAATCACTTTTAGCTCAAATGATGGAATGCCTCACTTAATGGATCATCTTTTCACATGAGGTCCAGGTTTCATTATAGTCCAGTAATAATACATAAAAATGTAATATACATGATATATTCCAATTTTTGTCTGCCATAAGGCAAACACAAGAGTCACCCTGAGACCCCAAACAAAAGAGAAGCAAAAGAGAATCCCTCCAGAGAAACTGAGTGTCTGTGGATTTGCCTTCAGTACTCCCACAGGGTCCACAGCCGCACAAACTCCAGTTCGACCCGTCAGCAACCCAAGCATCATATGCAAACTTCCCGACACGATCAGGAAGCATTCAGCATCTGAAGCCCTTTGGGGGCCCTTGCCCTCAGCACCCTCCTGAATTCTGCTTCTGCTACCATGTTCCCATGAGCCAGCCTGCAACCTGGGTGGGTTCTTCAGCCACAAACCCCCCAGTCAGTGTGCTGCCTTTGACCACAGAGCCCCTTGCTGGATGGGTGCTGTGGTCACTGTCTGATGGATGAGTCAGGCCACTTTTCCATGATGTCATCATTCGGTCAGGTGCCGCACGAGCAAGGCAGGGTCACGCTGCCAGCACTTAATATTGATAATATATTGAGAGAACCGTTATTACCACACTTATTCAAATGTCCCAGCACTCAAAATACTTGTCAAAGATAAAGAAAACAAGTCAGATTTATGGGAGTTAATGAGACATGATGATATTAACATAATAGTCCAAGGTTTCTCTTCCAGATGATAATCCTTTGTGTAAAATTTAACTTGCATGCAATGTCACCCTCTACTGAGAAGAGCTGGAATGACAACACGCTGTTAAAAATGTTAGCTGTTGATAAGCAATCATTTCAATTCACTTATTTTACATACAGTCACAAATAAATTTGTCAAGATACTTGCATTATAGTAACCACACCCAGATCATTGCAGCTTTGGGGATGTAAATGATTGATTTCACCTCTTGGCTAGCAATTTGAGGCAGCTGGAGTATGTTTTGCTGACTTGGACATAAGGGTGCATTTCAATCCAAATCATGATTTATCTGGTCAGAAAATATGTGCTGTATGCACTCAGAGTTCCAAGACACACTTCAAGAAGCCAAGGTTCCCAACTGAGAGGGCAAATGGAAAACAAAACAAAATGAAACTACAATGTTATCAGCTGATAACGCAGAAACACAAGTTGTTCTCTTGACCATCCACAGAGAATCAGAGAATGTGTGGTGCACTGTTAGCCAGAATCAGGCGCACACAAAGATAAAGACTGTACAACAGGCTTTAATCCACAAAGACTTCCACAGAGCCAGGCTGGCTGTGGCTGCAGCAACTCTGAGTGAGGCCTCAGGATGCCGGCGCAGGTTTATATCCTGGAGGGTGATTGACACCCGACCTAGTGGGGCTTGATCCATTCAGGCCGACTGATTGACAGCTGGCCAGGTGTTGTCCTGTCCCCTTACACTCATGTTTCCCCCTGCAGTAGGCCGGTGGTGTACCACCACAGAATGTCAGTTATTTTCTTAATATGCTATTAAGGAAGCTTTGGGACATTTTAAAGTCATTTCCCATTGCAAATGAAATGAGTCTTTCTGTACTTGACCATACCCATTTCATCTGTAGCAGACACATTGATCAGAAAACATTCTTATAACAATGATGTCAGACCTAACCTCCCATATTTTCCCAAATCTCCCAAGATTTGTTCCTTATCCAAATGCTCAACCTTGATGATGTCATACATAAATATGTAAGTCATCAAAGACTACTCTCAACAACTCCTCCCTTTGCTTTGAATGTGTGGTTCCTGTATTAAAGAAGTAAAACTGGCATCAACTGAAAATTAAAACGATCACCAGCACTTTTGATCACAACCTCTGTTCACTACATTGAGGTAGTCTTGCTCCTGGCTGATGTCTGAACCAAAACATTGTTTGGTTCTAAGTTCAAGTCAAGTTTATTGTCTTGTGATTGCATAAGTGCAACCTGATGAAACGAAACAGTGTTCTCTAGTCCTCAGTGCATTTCGCAGCTATGCAACCAGACATACACAGTTAGAGACAAACAATACACATGCAGGACAAATTTTCATATGAAGAAGTTTGTGTTTATAGTTTATCTAGAAATATCAATGATGAGAAAACCAGTACAGCAATAAAGTCACAAGGTTTCAAAGAACAGGCTGGAAGGAAGTGACAAGTTTTAAGCCAAGGAACGTTCCAGTCAGGAAATTAGAATCAATTATCTCTTTTTCCCTGATCATCTCTAAGTAATCACACTACCCTCAGGCACTGGAATACATAATGTCCTAACACCAAAGATGCTAAATGCCTTGTGGACTGACTCCACTACTTGTCAGACTGGTATTTGCAAGTGTTAATGAATAACTGAGACTAAGGCAAACAGTGCATATATTGCAAGCAGTTTACAGATATTTTCATTGTATATGGTACATATCTTTTAATTATAACATGTTCATGTCAAAAGCCAGTTGACACCAACCATTCTTGTCTTTAGAAATGTGCAAATACTGACTGCAATGCCTTAATTTGTACAATACTTCCAGAGATAACTCTCTAATTTGTATGCAAGAATGGTCCTTAAATATTGTACCCTTCAACTAGATTCTTTGAATGAAATTCACCAATATTATTGAGTTGATCTTGTTAATCCACCACTATATACTGCTCATTCCTGCTGGCGTGACTCGAATCAAGTCTGTGTGTTGTACTGTGTGGTTTGGTTGTACCTTTTGTACCTTGACAGGAAGGCAGCTATTACATTGAAGTCAGCAATCTCTCGCTGGGAAGATCACCACGTATGCTGCAAACAGCCACGCGAGCACTGGGACATCGGATGGAGTTGAAGTGCACCTTCAGGACCGTTGAGCCCGAACTCCTTCACTGACCAGGGTAACATTATGGTCCCTCATACAAAGTTGATCTGGTTCCCTGCCAAGAGAAAAGAACTAAAGCCCAAGACACAGTACCTAAGGTGAGAGGAGTTATTAAGATTGCTTTTGTGTCTGTTCTCATGCTCCTGGACTCCTCACCAATGCCTTTGCTTTCTTTTGACTTAAATATTGCTTTGATCTCCTGATGTGTACCTTCACTAAACTTAACCTTATTGAAAACTTTACTGCCAGTATCCCTCAACTAGGTCCCCTTCACCAGGCATCTCACGCTGGCATTAATGCTTCAAGTTTCACACACAATTTCAAATGACCCCAAACTTCACACCACCTAAATCTGTAACCTTGCTCACTTTAATTTTCATGGTGTGAGAGATGAGGAAACTTAACATAAAAATATGAAAGATGGGGAAACTAGTGCAGACATGTGGAGTGATGGATTAAACCAGTATGAACAGGCTAAGCATGGAAATTAGAATGCAGGAAGCAGAGTCAGCGTCTGTAAGATAAGAATCTTCTAGTCTTTCCAACAGGATCAGTGATCCCACCATATGAATAAGATAAGGAGAGGTAGGAATAATAGAATGGTAGGATGTTGAGATAGTCTGGATGAGACAAGGGTCTCCTAGCCCTAGACAGAAGTACCAAGTTCTACATATATAATTAGTAAGCCTTACACAGATTTATCAAGTTATGCATATTAAATTAGTAACCCTAGACAGGATTAGCGAACTCTGCATATGAAGAGACTGTAGCTCTGAGAGTCGGAAAGGTGTGAATGGGGACAAGGGCAAGGTTGTGAATAAGGACAATGAGGATAATGACATGATGAGACACCGACAGGATACCCCCTGGTCCTCCAAGTTCACAGAAACTGCACGTAGACAGGAAGGATTGCCTATGCCAAACCCATCCAGGAGGCAGAAGAATGTAAGGGGGAGGGTATTCCTATACTGAAATTCGCTGTCTAAAAGTTGGGTGAGCCCCAGTGTATGTGTGTATTCCCAGGGTAAGGGGAAGCACCCAACTTTGCATTGTTGTTATAATAAATGTTCTTTGTTCTCAATTTTTGTCTCGAGCAATTTCTGTTAAGGTACTTCTATTTCTAACAATGGAATTAAGTTGAACTGTGAGTGAAGCCATTCTCTTTGGATAGGAAAATGTATAGAAAATTATTTCCACAATACTGGTTTTGTTATAGCCTCAGAAAATTCAGTCAGTGTGTAAGCCATGAAGCATAATATGAGCCACGTTAGTTACAGTGAAAGGTGTGACCCGCAGGGAGTGAGGAAGTGAGGGTGGGGTCCAGCCACTCAGTCAACTGCCATCGGCTCGCCATGGGCTTTGAACAACCCGTTGAGGGAGCCAATGGTGGTTTAAGTTGAAATCCCATGACCGCGGGTCTGCGCCCAAGATGGCAGTGCCTATTAATCGGCAGCAGCCACGAGAGGCTGCAGACTCTGTAGAAGTGGAAGACTGAAGCAGGGCACCAGAGGACAGGAGAATCTAGCTCAGTCTGAGAAGGATAGGTGTAGGAGACAACTTGCAGGGATTGTGACCACAGTGGCAGACCAGTGAGGAGGCAATGCACATGAGAGACCAGAGCATGCAGTGGACTGCTGGCGACTTGAGGTGAAGATCCAACGGAAGCTGTGGGCTGCTGGAGACTGCTGTCGGGATACCAGCAATGAGCTGTGGATGGCTGGAGATTGCCTTGACCTGGCTGGAGAGGAATCAGGTATCGGTGCCGAGGGCACTGAAGGGCTCCTGACCGTGTCGGTTTGGATCTAAAGCTCAGGTTGCCAATGGTTTGGACTGGACTCTATGTGGCCCTGGAGACTGTAGAAGTGCTGGAGGTGAACCTACAGACACTTTGTGACTCTGGAAGTACTTTCTTCTGATTCTCTCTCTCTGATTGTAAGAGGTGTATTGGCAATTCCTACCAGAGGCAAAAAAGGGATTTCATGTAGTATGACACTGTTTTATTACTCGGATAATAAATTGAATCTTGAGATCATGACTGACAAAAATCAGTCAAAATTTATTTGAAATCTGTTATGCAAGGATCAGAGGTTGGTTTATGAATGAGGATCATGCAGATTGGTGGTGCCACAAGCTCAGGTTCCACAAGGGCAATGCTGTTACTGCACCAACGATCAGGACTGGGCTTTGAATCCTGCACCGTCTGTAAGAAGTTTGTTCGTTCTTCCAGTATCTGTGTGGGTTTTCCCCGAGAGCTCCAGTTTCCTCCCACTGGGGGTGTAGGTTAATTGGGTGGCATGAACTCGTGGGCTGAAAGGGCCTATGACTGTGCTGTTTGTCTAAATTTTTGTTAAAAATTAAAATTTAAAAGAACAAAAGATTATTTGTAATTCTTAATTCATTTCATTTCTATTAGAGTTCTGTGCCAGGTAACAGAAACCATGAGAAAATATCTGTGACCTATTGAGGTTGGTTGAGCTTAATTATTCTGTGCCATCTGATGATTCTTGTCTTTTGTGAATATCTGACACTGAAGCAAAATATTGCACAATTTGCTCCAATAGTTTTCAAAAAAGCCAATTTTGATTGTAAAATGGGGAATGCAAACTAGTCTGCCATCAGAACAGTTGCAAATAAATTGGAGTGAGATAATATTCTATAGAGTAGTAAAATATTTGGCATAAAAAACGATAGTTTATTTTATTCCTTTTTGTCTATTTAAATTAGTAACTCAGCCTAATCAAGGATATATGTGAACTTTCAAGCTGAAATCAAAAGCAACAATTTATAATGAGAAACAGAAAGCCAATGACATTGGTCTTGCTGTTGGATCCCATCCAAACTGCAGAGTAATTGTTACTTGAATATTTGGGCCAGACTCTTGTCCACCTTCCCAACCCAGCTGGATTTCATAAGACCTAGCAAGTCCATTAATCAGCATGAGTCAGGATAGATGTTGGGTTAAGCACTTGTTGAAAGGGCCTGAGACAATTTCTTACAATCAAAAATAGACTTTATTCATGATAAATTATTACAAAAAAAAACTGTTCCGTCTCTTCTCACCCTTAGTGTCATATCCAAACATTCCACCACTGCACATTTTACATTCATTTTCCATTTTGCAACACTGCCATCATTGTGGCCCTTTGTCATTCAACCCCATCTGTTGTTTGAGGGTCTTCTCCTTGGTCTCAACCCTTCAATGTCCAGTAATGAAAGGAATCTCGACTGTGGTCCATCACCACAGTGCTCTCGCATTGGTTGCACCAAGCCTCAATGTGTCCCTCCTCAAATACTCCTGCAACCTGGAATTGCTGAAAGATCAATATGTTTTGGACAGATCATGGAGTGCCTTTCACTGAGTAGGTAGTCTTCCATCAGTTTTGGATGTCCCTGTATCTATGTGTATTCTTGAGAACAGCCCGTAAATCTAGCCCGCTGCTCGATAAATAAAGCCTGCTGCTGGTGTGAACCGTTGCAAGGATCCTTGCATCCTTCTCCATAACCTCATTCTCAAGCAGTGAGCAGCCTGGTGTGAGTTCCTTGCCTCAGGTCATCAGCAGCTGTTGCCTGTGTGTTCTTCAGACTCAGAGCTCTCACTGGTCCACTCCCTTGGGCCGTCTCCTCTGCTTCTCCTTCTCAAACAGGGGGCGGTCCCCATTTTATGGTCCCCTACACCAGGCAACTGCTTTCCCGGAGTCTATATCCCCTTGTAGCTGCTACCAATCAAAGGCACAGCCATCTTGGGTGCAGACCCCACGGTCATGAGATTTAAAAATAAAACACCATCGGCTCCTTTAACAGGCTGTTTAAAGCCTGCATAGAGCCAATGGTCAGTAAATGTGTCAGTTCATACCATAGTAACCATATTATCTATTATTAAACATACATATACAGTAACCACAAATGGTATCTCATTTCAATTAATTTGAAGCCAGACAAAGAAATTTCAAAGAATAATTTTCTAAGTTGCAATAATACACTTTTGGCATCACAAGAGGGTGCTGTTCTCTTTACTTCGATGTAAAAGCATCAACTTGTTAAAAGGTAGAGCAAAGTGACCTGATTTTTCCAGTTTTAGGTAACACCCATCTCTATCTGGTTCAATTGTTTCCATTGAGGGATGCTAGTGTAGGAATTGCCAGGATTCCGGCAGAAAAATTTAAAATATTCTGGTGCACTGGTGTTACTAGGAGGGTGCAAAGGGATGCAGACCGCATTGGGTTAAACCATCAGAGGGGGTGGCACCAAAATGACAGTCTATAAAATTTTTGTGTACTGTTTCAGCAGAAATTATTTTTTAAATTATATAAAAATATCCCTGTAGTGAGTTATAACACAAAAATATCCCAGCTTACATGTATTAATATATCTACAAGGCCAAAAATCTATGCTTATTTACTTTTTGAACCTTCTAATGAGCTCCGGTCAGACCTGTCTTTTTTACCCAATTACAATGAAGCTTCAAATCACATGGTTTCATCTGCATGTGCTACAAGCATGCGCTGTTGTTTTTGTTGGTGCTGATGTTTTTATAGTTGCTCCTTTTGTCAAATTTTCTGGTGTTTTAGCGACAATATTGTGGTAATTAGCATTGTTTTCTTACTGAATTTTCAATTCAACCGCATGAAACTATGTAAATATAAATATATTGAGGCTGTGTGCATGATATTGTAATTTAAAGGTGTAATTTTAATTTTGCTAGTTGTTTATCTCACTACTATTGCCATTACATTCACTAATATATGGGAATTGTGATTTACAAGTAACATTAGTACAAAAAACATTACTAAGATTCTGTATAGTCTGGTGCGGGAGGAGGACTATGGGGGATGAGACCGTGAGTTACTGCACTGGGTGACACCAATACTAGGGATGCTACTTTGCTTTCCATTGTTTAAAAAAGGCTTCAAAATGAACCCTGGATATTATAGGCCAGTGAGCCTGACATCAGTAGTAGGTAAATTATTGCAAGGGGTTCTAAGAAATCAGATATCAAATATTTGGATAGCCCGAGACTGATTAGGGATAGTCAACATGGCTTTGTGCATGGTAAATTGTATTTAACCAATCTTATATTTTGAGGAGGTTACCAGGAAAGTTGATGAAGGGCAGGCTGTGGATGTTCTCAACCTGGACTTGAGTAAGACTTTTGACAAGATTCCACATGGAAGATTAGTCAAGGTTCAGGTGTTCAGTATTCATGATGAGGTAATAAACTTGATTGGACATTGATAATATGGGAGAAGCCAGAGAATGGTGGTGGATGATTGCTTCTCAGACTGGAGGCCTGTGACTAGTGGTGTGCCTCAGGGATCGGTGCTGGGACCATTGTCGTTTATCGTCTATATCAATGGCCTGGATGATAATGTGTTAAATTGGATCAGCAAGTTTGCTGATGACACAAAGATTGGAGGCATTGTGGACAGTGAGGAAGGCTTTCAAAGCTTTCAGAGGGATCTGGACCAGCTGAAAAATGGCTGATGGAATTTAATGCAGACAAGTGTGAGGTGTTGCATTTTGGAGGGACAAATGAAGAAAGGACATACATGGTAAATGGTAGGGCACTGAGGAGTAAAACAGAGGGATCTGGGAATACAGATACATAATTCCCTGAAAGTGGATAGGGTTGTAAAGCGACCTTTTGGCATATTGGCTTCATACATCAAATTATTGAGTATAGGAGTTGGGATGTTATGGTAAAGTTCTATAAGATAAGGGTGAGGCTAAATTTGGAATATTCTGTGCAGTTTTGGTCACTGAATTATAGGAAAGATATGAATAAGATTGAAGTAGTGCAGAGAAGATTTACTAAGATGTTGCATGGACTTCAGGAACTGAGTTCCAGGGAAAGGTTAAATAGATTTGGACTTTATTCCCTGGAGCATAAAAGAATGAGGGTAGATTTGATAGAAGTATTTAAAATTATGAGGGGGATAGACAGAGTAAATGTAGGTTGGCTTTTTCCACTGAGGGTAGCTGAGATACAAACCAGAGGACATGGGTAAAGGGTGGAAGGGGAAAAGTTTAGGGGGAACATTATGTGGAACTTCTTCACACAGCTGAAGTGGTGAATGCAGGCTCAAATTTAATATACAGTATAAGAAGAATTTGAACAGGTACATAGATGGGAGGGATATGAAGAGCCATGAACTGGATGCAGAATAATCATTCACAAACTAGAAGGCCCAAAGGGGCTGTTTCTGTGCTGTTATGTTGTATGGTTCTGTGACTCTATGGTTCTCTCCTTTTCCTGCTTCCAATTTCAATTTTCTCTCTAAACTTTTTTTCCTCTTCTGCTTCCTGTCTCTCCACCCTCCTTTCCCCCTCAATATACTTGATATCTCCCCTTCCCACTTTACTGTCAATAAAGGATTCTGATCCAAAATGCTGACTGATCATTTCTATGGCCCACTGAGTCCCTTCAGATTCTCTTTGTTCACTCAATATTCCAGCATCTGCAGCTATTTGTATTTCTCTAAGACATAAACATTGAATTGTCAGCATTCTCCAAATTTCCCATCACTAATCTCCTTGATTTTTTTTAACTGTATGAGTGCTCAGGCCTGAATGGCATTCAGATTTCAGATTTTTTGATAGAGAACATACACGACATCACACACAATCCTGAGATTCTTTTTCCTGCAGGCAAGGCAGAATTACCACTTATTGGTAGTTAAAAAATGCTGTACACAGCATAAACAAGTAAACAGATAATGAAATGTAAATGAGCTGACTGTGCAATATATAAAGAAAAAAAAATCAATAAAGTACACGAGTAAGAGCCTTTTAATGAGTCCCTAATTGAGTTTGTTGTTGAGGAGTCTGATGGTGGAGGGGTAGCAGCTGTTCCTGAATCTGGTGGTGAGTTCTATCCTCATGGTAGCAGCGAGAACAGAGCATGTGAAGGGAGGTGTAGATCCTTAATGATTGCTGCTGCTCTCCACTGGTAGTGTTCCCTGTAGATGTTCTTGATAGTGTGAAGGGTTTGGGCAGTGTCCACAACATTTTGGAGGGCTTTATGCTCAGAGGTATTGGTGTCCCCATATCAGACCATGATGCAGCAGGTCAGCACATATTCCACTACATAGCAGTAGAAATATGCCTGGTTTCTGATGTCTTACCAAACCTCCACAAACTCCTGAGGAAGTAGTGGTGTTGAAGTACTTTCTTCACAATGCCATTAGTGTATTGGGTCCAGGAAAGTGACTCCCAAAAATCTTCTCCATCTCTGATTCCCCCACTGTTCAATAGATCATATACCTTTGGTTTTCCCTTCCTGAAGTTGACAGTTTCTTGGTTTTGGTGACATCGACTGTATGTCGTTGAATGGTGGACCAGTCAATCACGTTTTCAATCTCCCTCCTGCATGTTGACTCATCACCTTTTTCCCCCCCAATACAACCCTTTACTGTGGTAGCTTCAGCAAATTTGTAGATGGTGTTATTGTTGTACTGACCCACACAGTCGTAGGTGTTAAGTGAGTAGGGCAGGGAGCTAAGAACGCAGCCCTGTGGTGCTCCGGTACTGATGGACCTAAAATTCTTGACATACATGATTAAAAGCTTTTATTCTTGAACAGTTCTATGGCATTATCAGGAAGCATATGTGCTGGGAAACCAATGGAGCTTCCAAGACCGGAGTTTTGCTGACAAATGCACAAATTATTTTTTTTTCTTTGCTTATATGTTGCAATATGACAGAAGCATCACAGGGATCAGAGAAAAATTGTGAACTGAGTGGAGGAAGCAATGAGAAGATTCATTCACCTGCATTGTCACCCAGGTCTCCCTTTGCAAAAGTGCTGTCAAATTTGCTGCAGCCTTCACGTCAGTTGGTTATTTCTGAAAGAGAAGACTTATTTGCTACCTTTGGCTGCTTCATGATGTTCCTTGCAAATATTTAATTTTCAAAATAAAATAGAAATAAGCCATATTTTAATCAAGGGATCCAAACCCTATCTGTTGCAGGGTGATTTGAGATCACCCATTGTCCTTAAAGAACAGCTCGATCCAGCATGCTTCCTATACTTGGCTTCCACTAATCACAGGCCCTCTCCCCTTTTGCCAAAAACCTGATATATTATAAAGCCTGAAGGACCAATTGAACGTGTCCTTGATTCAGTGGTTGCCCTGTGAGCATTACAGTCGACAATGAAGATTATGTTTTCTGAACAATTTTGGGTATATTTTGTGAACTTTCAGCTGTTGATCATGTAAATCACCTTAAAATGTTCCTATCACATACATTTTTTTAGATGTAACCTATTTTTATGAATCATTCAGCTGCTTGACAACATGCTTCAAGGATACAAATCCATTAAGTGTGTCATGTCAATGAAAATTAATTTTCTGCATTGGCACTTGGACTCTTCCCTGCTGATTTTGGTGCAGCCAGTGACAAACATGGCGAAAGGTTTCACCAGGACATTGCAACCATGGAAAAGTGGTATCAGGGCAACTGGAATCCATTAATGCTGGCCGACTATTGTTGGACACTGGAAAGAGAGGCATCAGATGCTAAGTACAAACAAAATTCAGCAGCAAAACATTTTTAGGTCAGATGAACTAACAGAATGGTATCAGCATCATTATGCAATTAAACATGCTAAATTCAATAAAAGTTAATTTAATAATTTGCCAACTTCCGACGTGATACAGCAAATCTGAAATTATCTTTCTGTTAAGCTTGAAGTTGTCTTATTATAATTCCCAATTTGTTTTCACGAAGCAAACCTTATGGAAAAAAAATGGTTGTCCAGTGTCATCAGTCAATGCACATCAATTAGATCTTAAGCAGCAGGTCCCTGGAACATTCTGAAAGAGTTTTGTTGTTTGTGGTTGTTAGCTCCACTTACATCATGCTTAAATACTTCAGATTATCAATTAAAAAAAAAAATTAAACTTAAAATCATTTAAATTGTTTTAAACTTATTTTAATGTAAATTAACAAAAACAAAACAAAATAAATCACTTACTTTTGGCAGCATGGTTAGCGTAGCAGTTAACACAATGCTATTATATACCAGCGACCCGGGATCAAATCTTGCTCTGTCTGTAAGGAGTTTGTACATTCTCCCCGTCTGTGTAGATTTTCACCAGATGCTCCAATTTCCTCTCATCCTCCAAAATTATACAGCTTTTTTAGGTTAATTCATGTATTTAGGTGGCACAGGTGCGTGGGCGATAAGTGCCTGTTATGGTGCTACATGTATATGTTTTTCTTTAAAAAATAATTTACCTTTTCAATGAAACTACTAACCCAGTTAAATGAACCACATTTGGCAGTCATAGGCCACTAAAATACAGCTCGGAATAATTTTGCTCTGTTTCTGCAAAGAATGGCAGTCAAGATCTGTTGGCATCGGACTTCCAGGGTATCATTCATTTCTACATTGGAAATTTACAGATGTTGAAGTCAGAGCTAAGTTGACCCATGAGGAAGACTAAATCAGTAGTTCTTTTTATAAAGACTGCAAATATTCAAGCTTATTGGGGAAACAATTACTGACACTCACAATGGCTGGCACAAGGCATGGAGAACTGGATTCACATCTTTGCATAGTTCGGCAATTCATCCTATGTGTTTATGAAATCTAAAACAAAGCAAGCAGATCAAAATCCATTTCTCAAACAGATCTATTTTAGCAGCAATCAACCTCAGACTTCACTAATTCCTAATTTTGCTCTTGAGGGGGACAATGCACAACTACTACACCTCCGATACCTGCCACAAACATACTTGATCATAAAATCGAGAAAGCCAAGTCTGCAAGTTATCAGGTACAATACAGGAACTGAATGGGCAGATGGCTGGGAGGATTCAAAAAAATGCAAGGAAATATTTGAAAAGTGGTTTAATTACTTCAATTTAATTTTCCTTCATAAATAAATCACCCACTACTGGTGCTTTGGAATTACTGAAGTAATTCAGGTCCCTACACCACTTTTACCAATGCAGGTGCTTACGTGTATAAAATGTAGAATTAACAAATTATCAATAAAACCAAAATTAAGATTGCAGAGTAAAGTATGCAAAAACACAGAACAGCCATAAAAGTTTTGGTATGCTTTGTTTCTATTAGTCTGGAATTTATAGGTATTAATTTTGCTTAAAAAAAAATCACAGGATTACTTGTCCAAAATTCTATCACATGTCTCTCAAGGAGTGAATCCTGCAGAAATTTAACACTTACTTGTTTTACTAATTAATTATTATCTGAAGATGTGGTTAGAATGTAACTTATTTCTTGGTTTTTGTGTGGACAAATTCCCAAGAAGAGTAGTGTGAGCTGCCTCAATGACTATAATCGCTCAGTAGAATCAACTTTTACTGTGATGAAATGCTTTGAGAGGTTGGTCTTTGCCAGAATTAACACGTCCATAAGCAAAGATCTGGACCCATTGCAATTGACCTATTGTCACAATCGCTCCACAGCAGATGCAATATCGCTAGCTCTCCACTCAGCTGTGGCTCACCTTGAAAACAGCAATTCATACATACGACTGCTCTTTATTGACTATAGCTCAGAATTCAATACCATTATTCCCCCAGTGCTGGCCAAGAAGCTACAAACTCTGGGCCACTGTATCTCCCTCTGCAACTCGATCCTTGTACAAAGGAAAGGGATGAGTTAGCGTACAGGATGGAGATTGAAAACTTGGCTGAGTGGTGCACCAACAACAACCTTGCACTCAATGTCACCAAAACTAAGGAACTGATTGTTGACTTCAGGAAAGGAAATGCAAAGATATATAATCATGTGATTATTGAGGGATCAGAGGTGGAGAGGATGAGCAAATTTAGGCTCTTGCGAGTTACTATCTCAGAGGATCTTTCCAACACACCAATGAAGACATCATGAAGAAAGGATGTCAGTGCCTCTACTTCCTCAGGCGATTGCGGACATTTGGTATGACACCAGAAACCCTAGCAAATTTATACAGAGATGTGGTGAAATGCGTGCTGACCGGCTGCATCACAGCCTTGTATGGGAACACCAATACCCCTGAGCATAAAGCCCTCCAAAAAGGTAGTGGACACAGCTCAGAACATCACAGGCAAAATCCTCTCCACTATTGAGTACATCTACAGGGAACACTGCCATCAGAGGGCAGCAGCAATCATCAAAGACCCTCACCACCCAGCACACACTCTGTTCTCGCTGCTGCCATCAGGAAAGACTCGCACCACCAGATGCAGGAACATCTGCTATCCCTCCACCATCAGATCCTCAACGACAAACTCAATCAGAGACTCATTTACTTGTGCACTTGGTTGATTTTCTTTTGTTCTCTCCATATTGCACTGTCAGTTTGTTTACATGCATTATCTGTTTACAGTTCTTTTATTTGTTTACATGTTTGCGCTGTCTACAGTATATATTTTGCACGATCAATTAGGGGTGTTTCTGCCGTGCCCACAGAGTTTTTTGTGATGTCATGTATGTATTCTGATAAATCTGAAATCATCTCACAACTGTTCATGGTGATGTAAGTAAAATTGCACTTGGAATATTGTGTACAGTACTGGTTACCCAAGAAAGAAAATATATACAACTGGAAAGATTCATGAGAATGGAAAAGATTCATGAGAATGATACTGGGGCTGGTAGGGTTGAATGAGAGATGTTGGCTAGGTAGGGACTTTTCTCCCTGCAGTGTAGGATGCTTAGGGGCAGGGTGGTGGGGGCTAATAGAGGTTTATAAAATCAGGAGGGTCATGGACGAGGTAAATAGTCATAGTCTTTTTACTAGGATAGGAAATCTAAAACTGGAGGGCATAGATTTTAAACGTGAGGGGAAAGATTTAAAAAGGTACATGAGGGACTTCTTCACATGGAGTGTGTCTGATATATGGAATGAGGTGCCAGAGAGAGTGGGTAGAGGTGGGATTTAAAACTAATTTAGAGAGGCCGAACAAAGGAAATTGGGACCAGTTTTGTCAGAATGGAATGTGCCAGGTTGAAGGGTCTGTTTTTGTGTTGCAGAACTCTATGACTCCAAGGCTCTGTGCAACATTTGTGCAAGCAGCTGTGGTCAATCATGGTTCTTGTCAGAAGCCCCTCAGTGGAAGACTATGCCCAATTTATTATAGGATTCCAAGTTGAAAATCCTGGTTGAATATATGGAAGAATGGATGTTACTTCCACAAAATCCAGGGGGAGACTTGTTTTTGAAAAGGAATAAACATTCTTCACAACAAAAGTAAAATGTTAACATGCACCCGAACATGAAACATGCATCTAAATACAGACAAAAGTACTGTAACTTAATGGCCAAAATTATATTGCAGGTAAACTGAGCAATTGAGGATACACTACTGAGCATTCACAAAAGATATCACATGAATTCAATTGGAAATATTGGATTGTAAACATTCAGAAATAACCTTAGAATTTCCTGTGGAAATGCATGTCAATCTCAGCAGCTTCTGTTCAGCTATCATACTAGAGTCAGGTAGAAGATTGGACAGAGAAGGTGTTTGGGATAGAGGGAAGTTAGTTGTCAATTAACATTGGGTGCTACTATGCACAGAAAGGGCTTCCATAATTACTGTATTTACAAATCTTTCACAAAGATTTCCGTCAGCTATTGTGTTTTTTAAAATTTAAATATTCAGCACGTTAATAGGCTCTTCTGGGCCTATGAGCCTGTGCTGCCCCAAATATCCCAATTCGCCAACAACTCTTGTACATTTTGAAGGTTGGGAGGAAGCCGGAGACCCAGAAGATACCCATACAGACAAAGGGAGATTGTACAAACACCTTACAGACGGCACCGGATTCGACTCCGGGTCACTGGCGCTGCAATAGCATTGCACTAAATGCTCCACTAACTGTGCCACCCAATATCCGCTTTTACTGAATACCGACAGGTGGACCTGGATATTAAAAACAGAAAATGCAGGGGATACTCAGCAGGTCAGCGATTAAAGTGTCTCAAATTAATGTTGTTTCTGTTTTCACAGGTGTTGCCAGATCTGCTAAACGTTTTTAGCTGAGATTTCCAGCATCTACAACATTTTAAAAAAATTTTATTTTCCAGATGGATGGTGTTTTCAATGTTCAGGAGGCACAGTTACCAGAGTGGTTAGCACAAAGCTATTATAGCGCATGCAACCCAGGTTTGAATTCATTGCTTTCTGTGAGGAGATTGTATGTGCTCCTTGTGTCTATTTGGGTTTTCTTCCCATCCTCCAAAAACTTATGGAGATTGCAGATTAATTGGGGGGCACAGGCTTGTGAGCCAAAAAGGCTCGTTACCATATTGTATGGTTAAAAAAATTAAAGGCAAAAAGTAGTGGTAATCATTAAAATGTAACATGCCTGGTGGGCATAGTTTAAGGGATAAGGTTCTAATTGAGTCAAGCATAAATTGCAGCAAATATTCACCATAGTTTATTCCTAAATTTTCAAAATATTACCAGGGTTTCATGTGTGAAGTCTGGATAGAAGAATAATGGAAATATACACACGACAACAAATGGTTCATTTAATAAATCTGTGCCAGCTCCTAAAAAATTATTCACTTAGAAAATCTTAGGGATTAGAGAACAATCAGGCGATTGCACTAACTGAGCTAGATCTCATTTTCTCTTTGTTTTTCAGCAGCTATTCTTGCATTTATTCAGAAAACAAATCAATCCCTAAATTGGAGAGAATGCCCTTGTTTGCTGGAACTTGCACGAAAAGATAAGAGTAGATTTTACCCACTAGCTGAAGATGTACACTGCGTTTCAGGAGGTTAGGGGTTAAAATGTTCACCAGCCACAGGAACCAGATTTTTACAGACACTAAATGTGCTTTCGTCAGTGTGGAAGGCAGGGTATAGGAACCATGCAGATAATCTTCACTCAAATAGGAAAATCAATGAACCTGCAATTCACATTAAAACACAACCCAAGTCCACTGACAAAAATAAATCTTAGCTACAGTCAGATTTAATGAAATCTTTCTCCATTTCTATTTAAATTTCTTACAAGAATTTCAATACAATTAAATTCAGGGGGTTGTTCTCTGTTGTCAAGTAAAATAGCAGCGAAGGACAGAAGGCAGAGAACATAATCAGAAATCAACATAATGCACAATAAGCAAATTTCCAAGACATGATTTTCTTTATTTTAACACAAGCCGTTCAATGCAGTCAGATCTCGAACACAGCCAAGATCTGCGGTTTTTGTCACTCTATTTCAGCTGTGCACTCCATGGTTCTTTTCACCCTCCCACTTCTTTGCAATTTAAAACCGGTTTAATTTCAAAATTTCCCCAGTTCTAATGAAATATTCAACATGTTATATTAACTTTGCTTTTCCCTCCATGAATGGTGTCTAACCTGCTGAAGATTTCTAGCAGTTTATTTTAATTGAATGATTCCAGCATTTGCATTTTTTTTCTTCTCTTGCCTGTTGAACCATGCAAAGCAGGCTCCAAATAAGGGTCTCTACCACTCAGGTGTTATTCAGATACAAGTTGCTTTGGAGCTGCAGAGGGACACCAGTTAAAAGGCAGGAGAGTAGGGGTATTAATTTATTTTCATTCATGTTTGGAATCTGGGCGTAGTTGACAAAACGGCATTTAATATTTTCCCTAAATGTTCTTGAGAAGATGGTAGTGAGCTGCCACATTATACTACTGTGGTCCATTCTTGGGGAAGAGCATTTATTGGATGATTGCAATTCCATCTACAGATCAGAACTTGGAAACCAGGGCTCAGGTCAAAGCATTGTCTTCCCACACACTTTTTGGTACTACTCTGCCTCCTCACTCTAACAATGCCCCAAAGATCAAATAGTGCCTGCACTGGAGCAGCTGGTTCAAGCAATGAAGAAGTCCTCAAAGATCAGCCAAGAGCATCTCAAGGATTAGCATTTAATTATGAGTAACCTGTACAAATGCCTCTGTTGAACATTTTAATGATTACCACTACTTTTTGCCTTTAATTTTTTTAGCCATACAATATGGTAACGAGCCTTTTTGGCTCACAAGCCTGTGCCCCCCAATTAATCTGCAATCTCCATAAGTTTTTGGAGGAGGGAAAGAAGGAAGATTTGTTGGAATATAGAACATTACAGCACAGTACAGGCTCTTCAGCCCACAATATTGTGCCGACCTATATATCCTGTATCTACCCCCCAAAAAAACTAAACCTTCCTCACCTCCTAACCCTCTATTTTTCTTTTATCCATATGCCTGAGTATCTTAAATATCCCTATTGTTCCAAGCTCCACAATCAATTCTGGCAATCCATTCTAGGCACCCACAACTCTCTGCATAAAAACCTACCCCGATATCTCCGCTTTGTACAGATGACACAAAAATTATATATTTTTTCCACACAATTTATTTGAATTTAAATTTGTTTTTTTAAGTAGGTTTTTGATATTAATTTTGAGTATTCAGCATCATTTTTGTTGAACATCAATGAGGATCAAACAAGAATTTTGTAAGACTGTTGGTGGAAAGGCACAAAGCAGAGAAAGTTGCCTTCCAGGTTTTTGAACTGATGAGCAAAGTGCTGCCTTCTGTCATGAGGAATGTACAGCAATGTTATTTGAGGAATCTGTTCCCATATCTACTGATGTTCTGTGGATGGATAGAATGGATAGAACATCAAGGTTTGCAGGTTCAGTCAATTCTTACACAGTTATTATACTTGCACGAGTGCAACTCTGCTGATGTGGTATATGGAAAATGAGAAATTTTATATGCATCCCTTGTTTCAACCTCATTAATTCTGATGAAAGTACATAATGATAGTATGTTTCATATTTGGAAAAAATTGCAGAGTTTTGAAGAGGTTAGCTTGAAAAAAAAATCAAAGTATAACATTTCTGAATTTACAATTTTCATTTCAACGTGCAAATCCTGTCATCTGAAATCTATGAAAAAATATATTTGAATATGTAAAGAGTGATTTATTTTTGCTGTGTTTAGACAATCCCATCTCCACCCACAACAAAGAAAATGACTTCTTATTCATGTTTTAGCACCCATTCTAACCCAATCAATGCTCACATCTTACGTTTATTTTACCCCACCCATTTCTAAACAACCTGATGTATTTCAATCCTTTCAAAGATGCTTTTTAATCAGAGATGGTATGAGACATAGGGTGGAAGGGAAGGGTTGTTACTCCGATTGGAAGCATGTGACCAGGTCCACTGTTGTTTGTCATCTATATTAATGACCTGGATGACAATGTAGTGAACATGATAAGTACATTTATGGGTGACATCAAAATTGGTTTTATAGTGGACAGTGAAGAAGGTTATCTCAGATCTTGAACTGGGAAAGGGAGTCTAGAACTGGAAAAGTGGATCAAGAAATGGCAAATGAAACTTAACTCAGGCAAGTGCAGGATGCTGCACTTTGGTAGGTTAAACAATAGTAGGGTGCAACGGAATGCTTATGGGTACAGCAGCATTGTTCCATACAAGGGTCAATACATTTTGGATGCTTGCCTTTGTCGGTCAGGGTATAAAGCAGGGACACTATATTACAATTGTAAAAGATGTGAGTGAGATCACATTTGGTATCTTGTGTGCAATTTTGGTCACCAAGCCATAGGAAAGATGTCATTAAGCTGGAAAGAGTACAGAAAAGATTATCATAAGTGTTGTTGGACTGATAGGCTTGAATTATAAGGAGAGGCAAGATATTTAGCGGTGCACAGGAGACTAAGGAGGGACTTTATAGAAGTTTAAAAAATCATGAGTGGCATAGATAAGGTAAATAATCATAGGCTTTTTGCCCAGAGTAGGTGGATCTAAAACTAGAAGGGATAGATTTAAGAGGCAAGGGGAAAGATTTAAAGATTACTTCACACAGAAGGTAGTGGTTTATGCATCTTGAGTAAAACATGAAAGTCTGCAGACTCCATGGTTGAAGTTAAAAACAATGCTGGAGAAATTCAGCAGGTCGAACAGTGTACTTTTTATAGTGAAGATAAAGATTCAGACTGGAGTCCTTCATCAAGTTGTGAGCAAAATGTAGGAAAGTGCCCAAACCAAATAGTGGGGTGTGGGGGTAGGGACAATGGAAGGAGCATTGTCCCACAAGTAGGATGCAATAGGTGGATAAGGAAAGGAGGGCACACCAGTAAACAGAGGGAGGGTGGTGGCTCTGTGAATGGAGAGGGAAGGGGTGGAGAGCTGGAGGAAAGAAGACAGCAGGATGAAGAGAGGGAGAATGGGGAGTGGGCTAGCAGAGAACAGACATGTTGATGCCATTCAGTTGGAGAGTGTCTAGATTGAAAATTAGGTGTAGCTCCTCCAGTATACGAGTGGTCTTGGTTTGACACTACACGAGGCCATTGTCAGACACGTCAGCATGGGAGTTGGCACAGATTGAAATGGTTGGCCACTGGGAGATCCCCGTCATTGAAGCAAAGAGAGGAAAGATGCTCAGCAAAGCCAAATTGCAGCATTTTATCTGTATTCAGGTCATCAACATTAACCCTCCATGTATCATGCTAAACTTCCTGAGTATTTCCAGCATTTTCTGGTTTTGTTTCAGATTCCTAGTGCTTTACATTAGGATTATAACTGCTTTGTTTTCCTTTCGGAGGCAGCACAGTTAATTAAGCGGTGAGTGCAGAGCTCTTACAGAGTCAGTGACTCAGGTTCAAATCCACCACGGTCAGTAGGGAGTTTGTACATTCTCCCTGTGTCTAAGTAGATGTCATCCAGGTGCTCCAATTTCCTCCATCTCTCCAAAAAGATATGGACTTTAATTGGTATTTTGGGGTTGCACAGGCTCATGGGCCAGAAGGACCGATTACTGTAATGTATCTGTAGCAACTACTTTCCATTATAGTCACTTGATGCTAAAAGAATCTTGTAGTCCATTACTCATTCAAACAAATTCGTACTTAAGTTAAGGTTTATTAAACAATATTAAATATTTTTATTATTAGTTGTTAAACATTTTTTTACAAGATGTTAAAGTCAATAGAAAATGTTGGAAGAAGCTTTTATCAACTATTTCACAAAGGTAAATAAAAATCTTATCTTTCAAGCAAGTAGAGAAAACTAGCTTTGACCCTGATGCAAAGATGTTGCTAGGAGACAGTATAAAAAAATTAAACAAAAAAAAACACAAACAGACAAGTGGCGAGCATGAAACACATTTTAACACTTACAATACCAGCCCTAATTATTATGTTTAAAAATAATAATTACCATCATAAAGAAAAATCAAACATAGTACAAAATCCAAAAGAAAGTCAGTTATCAAAACATTCTGCCTTTTGTAAAAGACAAATTTTGGTAATCAGTCGGTTTAGAAAACTGGTTTTAATCTTGATCTGAACTTAACGTACAAGGCCCCTTTGTCCTGAATGGTATCAACAATTTTCCCCATCAACCAGTAATGCTAAGGTGGTGAAGTGTCCACAATGATCATGACGTCCCCAGGCATGAAATTGCACCTCATCTTAGACCATTTCTGTCACTCCTGTAACAATGGAAAATATTCTTTCACCCTTCTTTTCTAGAATAAATCCAATATAAATTGCACCTGCTTTCACCCACGGTGAGCATATACGTCTTCCTTCTGAAACTGCCCCAGTGGCATCGAAGGCTTAGTCTTAAGAATCAAAAAGTGGTTCAGGTAAGTGCCTCAAGATCATTTGGATCTATAGAAACCGTAGTGATTGGGCCATTATGGAGGATAGCTTCAACTTCACAGAGAACTGTAGGAAGACCCTCCTCATTAAGATCCTGTCCATTTAGGATGGAATTGAGAACTTTTCACAATGATCTAATCAATCTTTTCCATATGCCTCCATGGTGTGAGCCAGCAGGGGAATGGAAGATCCAATTGATTCCTTTTTCTAATCTTGATTCCAGTCTATAAGCGCCTTCTTCAATTTGTACTGAGCCTCCACAAAGTTGGCATCATTGTTAGATTGTAGTTCTTTTACCTGACCCTGCCTGGCAGTAAAATGCCATAAGGCATAAATGAAGGAGTTTGTCAAGTGATAATGCCACTTCAATGTGAATCACTTATAGTTAAACATGTGAAAATAACACCATAGCATGTCACGACACTCACTCCACACTTTACTCCAAAGGGTCCAAATAATCAACTCCAACATATGTAAATGGAGGTTCATCAGGAGAGGCTCTGTCCAGGAGGAGAATTCTCACACTGACAAACAACACATTTTGACATAATTTTTCTGATTGACCCAGTGGCACCTGGAGTCCAATATTTTTGGCATAGATTGGATAACATATGGTTGCAAGCACTAAGGCCAGCCTCTTCATGAATATGCCGAAGAATCAAATCAGAGATGTAAAAATCCTTTGCCCTTTTGACAGGATGTTTCATCTTTTCTAGCATTGCTGCTCTGCTAAGTAACCTCCCTCCCCACCCCCCACCCCCCAAACTCTTTATACACCATTCTCCAGAATGGGGTTGAGTTTACAAATGTGTCGTGTCCTTTTAATATTCATTCCCTTTCTCAGACTTGAAATTCCATCTGAAAATTTCTACCTCAGGCAAAAGCAGATTATCTCCTCAGCATTAACCATTTCTTTGACTGTGAGACCACTGTTTTATTGAGTCTCACAATTTCCTGTCTCCTTTTGTGATAGATCTCTTTAATGGATGTTATCAGGATGAGGCTGAGCAAGAACATCACTTACTTGTTTTCTCTTTTTGCTATAGTACAGAAGCAGTGTTTTAAGTCTGAACATCCATTCTGTTGCCTTTTTCAAATTATTCCAGGATAAGAAGTAATGGATTAAGTGGGTAACTGGATCCACTCGTTCAGACACTATCTGAGCAACATTTGCAGTAATGCTCTTGATTTCAGGGTCTTCTGGTAAAATTTCTTCTAATTTATCAGGATTTTGAGACCACTCTTCCTGAGGCTGTAGAAGAAACGGAGGTCCAGACACCTTTCTTCAGAAAAGACTGAGCTTTCAATCCTCAGGAAGCTAGGTCGGCAGGATTGTTAACTGCTTTAACATATCTCCAAGTGTATTGGAAATCAGACTTTATCAATTTCAGTGACTCTTGTTAGCTGCAAAAGTTCAAAACTTTGTGGTTTTATTGTTGATGTATTTGAGCACAGAGGTGCTATCAGTCCAAAGTATGAGTCTGTTAGTTCCATCTGCAACTTTTTTTTTCAATATTGTGCCCATTCTGCTCACCATGGTAGTAGTCATCAGCTCCATTCAAGGGATAGTGGCTGGTTTTAATGGTACCTCTCTGGCCTTTCTCACTGCAAATCCACAATGTACCTGATCCTGGTTATTATGCAGTGAAAGGTAACTAATAGTTGTGTAACCATCTTCACACGCATCAGCAAAATTATGCAATTGAGCAGATGTTACAGTTCCAAAATTTGTGGGGTTGAAGCATCTGTCAATCTTGAAGTCTTCCAGTTTATGAACATCCTGAATCTGATAAGTCCATTCTGTACAATAAAGTCTGGTATTGTATCATCCCAGCCAATCCTTTTCCTGCACAAATCTTGTAGAATTTTCTTGCAGTCAGGACTAATGGTGCCAAAAATTCCTAGTGGATCATATATTGAACTGACTGGTGAGAAAATTCCCCTTCTTGTGAGAGGTCATTCCTTCAAAATGATTTTGAGCTTAAAAACCTTGCACTGAACACTCCCTCTCCACAGGAAGGTGGTCATGGTCTAAATCCAAATTCTTAATTTCCTTTGCCCCCTCTGTTTCAGATATGGCAGCAAAACAACTGTTACTTATCCATTTGGTAAATAGAAAGCCTCTTTTGAAACAGATCACTCGCAACTCATGATAAAGAGTTGCATCTTTTTCTGAAGCTACAGAAGTGAGATATCGAAGTCATCCACATTGAAGTTATTCATAATGGTGCTTATAGCTTGACAGCTAAACTGTTCTATATTGTGCTCAGTGCACTTCCTAAGAGCAAAAATCGCAGAACTTTGAGATGAAAATCGCTTCAAATAGATGCCCTGTCAATCTGTATTCTACCATATTCTGACTATAATCTCAATCAGGCCACCAAAGGAATCATTAAAAAAAAGTCTTCTTTCAGTATTTTCACCTGGTGGAATGACAACAGGTTCTTTTAAGACTCCTATCAATGAGAATTTAATGTAACTCCCCATTATGTTACTCCACAGTCAAACACCACTCAGAGATTTTCTTTTGTGATGCAAAACCCCATGATGTGAAAAGAACCATTTTTTTTGCCATCACCTGGTACTTTCTCTGCATAACTAAATATCATATCAGACACATAGTTGGTGTAGTCTGAATGAAAGGAAGAATCTTTCTTAAATCTTCTCTTTAAACTCAGTGTACGTTGTTCAACAACACTTCTATTTTCAGGCATGCAAATTTCACTTTTCTTTAAAGACAATCCAATGCAATAATAATCATTAACTAGCTTGGCTGATTTTGACACCAAATCCAAAAACTACTGGTCTTCCTTTGAAGGTTCATGTTCGTCCCTAAGGCACTCAGGAAAGTCAGTCTTGAACTGATTGATGGTCCTACAGCTCTTCAAGATTTAACAATTGATATCTTGTTGACTCTTATAGCTGACTTGCCCTGGTCCTCATTTCTTCCTCCTAATCCATTAATCATCCAATCAAGCATAGTTTTGACAGTGTAAGGTCTGTCTCCCACACTCTATCATATCTAATAGTTCCAGAGCTTTTGGTACATCTGAACCAATCAACAAGTCAATCTCAGAGCTGATTTTACATAAATGAATATTTTACAGATATGCCCGCGGTTCAATGTTGTTTTGATGTGGGATGTTTCCTTTATGGTTTTATGAGTAGATGCACCTGGGAGTTCACAAAAATTGTTACTATCAAACTTAGCAATCTCTAAGCCAAAAGCAACACTGGTTTTAATGATTTTAACTTGACCTATAGTTCTAAATAAATTTTTGACCTTCTTTGAAGATTAGCTTATTCATTAGCCCCATCGTGCAAATGACGCAAGATCAAGAATTGCATAAGTATGAACTATTGCACTCCCTTTCTTGGCCTCGACTTGTCCAGGTACTATTAAAAGTTTGGAGTTGTTCTCTCTGGCCCCTGTAAGACTATTTGTCTGAACGAGGCTTCAGCACTGTTTCATCTGCTTCTTTTCTTGCTGTTTGTTCCTTTTTTGTATTCTTCCTTTCCTAGAAGATTATGGAGTATTTTGGGATGTTTTTAACTGCATATAATCGCAGCTAAGTCACTTTGTGCAATTTTTGGTGATGTTTCCTTTATACAGACAGCCAAAACATAATCCATTTTTCCTTCTGAAATGTGATTTTTTTCACTATGCATCTTCTTTTCCAACTGTGCACACATTTCCGAAGTAAATATAAAATCTGTACAGAACAAAGATTTCTTCACAGCAGACAAACTCTCCTTTTATTTAATTTCTTTATCTATTTTCTTATCTGCAACTGTAACAGTGGTGGCAACTATACTTTTTTTTTTCAATTTTGGATGAGGGTGTGATAATGGACCTCTCAACATCTATGCTTACAGTCTGAGGGTCTTTGATATTTCCATACACTGGATCTGTAACAATGTCTACTTGCCCTTCAATGAACTCTACCAAATCCTTAAAAGTAGCCCTTTGATCATATTTTTTTCTGGTATTCAACAACTAAATTTCTCCTTAGTTCTCTCATCTGGTAGGGTAATTTATTTAAAAAGATTTGCATTTATTAGGAGACATGTCAAGCTCTTGCAGATAGTCAATCTCAGCAATGGGAATGCAACATCTTAGAAAGAGGGCATAAGCTTGTAGAACTTTTGTGTCATCCAGTTTTAATGATGACAATGAAAGAACCTTCTGTATACAAGCTGTAGCAATTTTATGCTTGTTGCCAAAATGCTTCTTTAGTAAAGACTTAGACCTTTCAAATCCTTCGTTCGGGGGTATATACTGGCAACCCCTTACAAGTTCTTGTGGTTGTCTGCTCATGAACTGTTCCAAATAAATATAGATAATCCTCCGAGTTTTGGCTCTTACTTTAAATACTGTGTTCAAGGTTTCTCATGAATGCTGGAAACTAAAGTGAGTCACCATTAAAAACTTAAATCACTTTCTTGGGCAGAGAAGAGCAAGTCTGCAACTGGATTAACGATGCAGCCATTTCACCTTCCATTCTCATGTCTGAGCATACATTACTTTGTTCACCCAGATTGTCAAGTAATCGGTACTGAGAGATTGGAATTGGCTCATATCTCTGTCCACTGTGGTCATTGTTGGGGCTTGAGATTGGCATTACCATGCCTTAACATGGTTTGTTCAGATACATGCATATCTTATAACCATGGCACTGGCTCAGCCTTAGTATTAAATATTTTCTTTTTCCATGGCTTCATAACATTAGACACTTTAGATAAATTACTTCGAACACCAGATCCCTTTGAAGTTGTTAGTATCTTCATTTTAGCCTTAGCAAGAGTAAGGGTTTTTTTTAAATTTTTTAAAACTCCATTTCCTCTCTTTTCCATCTACAACTGTTCCTCCTTAGCTGCTCCTCCTGTAGCTCCTTTACCATCCTTAGTTGCTCCTCCTCCCACCATAACTGCTCCCTTCCCTGCTCCTCTTTCCTCCATAGCTCCTCCTGTTTCCTCCTTAGCTGCTCCTCCTGCTCTTCTAAAGGCAAATTTATTTTGAAGCAATCCATGTTCTGTAATGAGAACAGCAACTTTAGCCTGAACATTTAAACATGCAGATGCAGTGCTTGAAGTATGGGAAATTCTGGAGCTTGCTCTTGAAGAACTTCCTTTGCTTCTCCTGCTTCCAGCATTTGATGCACTATCACTTGGTTGTATATCATCCTGAATGTCAGATGTTGCCTTAATATCTGACTTTGTCTCCATTTTGAATTGCCCATCCTCCACCTCACCATCTTGAGACATACCTTTAAACATTTCCATGTGGCTGATCTTAGATTCAGCTTTTTGCAGTAATTCTTTGTATTCCCAGAAGCCAAAACCTTCTCTGCTTCTCTTGCCCCTTTCAGTCTTGTAAAAAGAATTGCTTTGTCTCCACTAGTATCTAAGTACTGCCATTGCAATTCTTCTCCAAGTTCTGTGACCTCCATCTCCTTGATGCATCATTCCTCAGGGGCAACAGCTTGAGAGGCAGCTGCCATTTTATCCTTATCCATCCAGCCAACCACGTTCTCAGGCACTAAGCTTACACAATATTAATTCCAAATCCAAAAACAGTCCCCAAAGGACAAGGGGCAGTTACTCCAAAGTGTGTCCCAAACTTGCAATAAAAATACAAAAGGAATCCCTAAGTAAGACTTATCGCTTCTGATGGCCTTGATGCTACTATTGACAATCGTGCTTCCATGAGTTTAAAATGCTCAAAACAGAGCTCAATTGATCCAATCCAATTTCCAAATCATTTCCAGTTTTCTATTGACTAAATTGTAGTGACTACTTTCCATTATAGTCATTGGATGCTGAAAGTATTTTGTAGTCTGACTCATTCAAATAAATTCATACTAAAGTTAACTTGAGTTTTCTCAAAGTTTATTAAATGATATTAAACAATATGCTAAATGCAAACGATATAATGTTATAAGTTTTTAAATTTATTACAAGTTGTTAAACGGTAAATAGAAAATATTAGAAGAAGCTTTTACCATCCATTTCACAGAAAAAAACTAAAAATCTCATCTCCCAAGCAACCAGAGAAAACTAGTTATGACCGTGAAGCAAAGATATTGCTAGGAGTCAGCATAAAAATAAATTTTAAAAAACCACAGACAAGTGGCAAGCATGAAACACATTTTAACCCCTACAGTATCACTAATCAAATAAATTGTACATACATGGCAAATACTATCATACCAAGGCATTTAGGGAAGAGAAAGAACAATGAGCTCTGTCAACAGTTCCCCTTTCCTGACATGTTGTTTAGCTGACAAACTGAGTGTCAAAAGGTGATATGCATTCGCATGTAATTTTTTTCCAACGGAGACTTACATTTTGCCTGTGTCGTCAATATTATTTTCGGAAGAGAGCAGGTTAGGCAATATGTTGATATAGCAGGTGTTAAAGACCAATTTTATTTTGAGCCATGGAAAATTTAAAATTAAAAATTCAAATAAAAATTTGAAATACAGAAATGCATTAGTTAAAAGTTATTGGAAAACTATATATATCAGAAAGCTACACAGAAAAATACAAAATTCTCTCATGGAAGCAATACAATTGACCCAAAACAATCACAAGAAACACGTTAATAATAGCTGCTACAGTTGAGGAAATTTGTATGGAGACACATTTTATAAAGTCCTAATTTCTGCTGATTTTTGCCCACAATATATTAATAGATCATGGTATTCTCCAATACCTTGTATTTAATAATAAGACAGTATCGTAAATGATAGCATTAAATGCAAATGAAAATAGCAACTATCACATTCTTTTGATTTCAGTTTTCAAGTTTGGTTTTTAAGGTGATAAAATGATGCTTCTCATGATCAGGCACAGCAGCAACTAAAATTGCCACAAGCTTCACAAATCATCAGATGGCAAAATCATCAAATTACTTTGATATCAGAGGTTGTAGCCCCTGGGGTTGCTATGGTTACTTGGTCAGGTGACAGATAATGTAGCCTTCCCTGTCCTGTAGTCATTGTCACCATGGTGCTTGAGCAAGGGCAACAAATGGGATTTGACTGGATAAAACACTGGCTATATTTTGTATGCTGAAGTAATGTGATCTGCAAATATCCAGTGAGGAACAGACGACCAGATAAAAATGGCTGCATTCACCATTTCAAACAAAAACCAAAAAAATTTCAAATGAAATTAAATTGGTTCTACCAATTTGCATTTCACTTCACAATATTTGTGAAAAAATGTTTCAAAATTCTGTTTTTAAAAGATTACCTGTATTTAGCACTAGGAAATAATTATTTCACATATTGATTTCTCAGTGAAGAATAATACACAAGAAAGTGCTGCCTGCTTCACAGATAGATATCAGTGACATTCACAAAGTCCTTCAACACACACACAAGAAATAAATTCACAGCAGGTGCTGGATAGATTACAAAATTTAATGCTAAAAGCAAACAGTAGAAATATTTTTATTGAAGCAGATAATAAAACAAATTCTGAATCAAATACAGTAAAATGTGGCAAATTCCTTGGGTCTTTATTAAAAAAGGTTAATATATAAGAGCTAACATAAAGTCTGCAAACTCTGGGGTCGAGTACAATCACAGACGTGCTGGAGAAACTCAGCATCCATAGGAAGCAAAGGGTAACCAAAGAGCTCAGGCTGAAATTTTGGTTTCCCTTTGCTTCCTGTTGCTGCTCTGTGACCAGCTGAGTTTCTCCAGCACATTTGTGTATTGCAAGGGTTAATACATTAGCTTTGATCAAGATTTATATCCCAAAGTCAAGTTAATCTCAATTTAATCGAGTTAGATTAAATGAAACACCATTCAAGGCTGTGTAGGGCACTACCAGTAACCACAGAGACAAGCTGAGGAAATGATAGGCTTTAATACACATAAGAACCTTGCTGACCCAGATCCCAGGATAGGAATGGTGACAAGGGAAAGGCGGCTCGACCTTTTGGCCCAGGACCATGGGGGAAAAGTCATAGGGTATGAGTCATCCATGGGCGGGCCAGCTCCATATATACAACCGACAATGATAACTATATACAATGGAGGAAACATATCACGACAGGCTGTGATTTTTTTTAATGGTTATATCAATAACCATATCACTTAAAATATCCAATTCAAAGTCCTTTCACCATAAACTGCTTATATTTTATAAATCTGGCCATACTGTATGAAATATAGAGATACTTCCATCAATTATGTGGTTTCCACATTACTTTATTAAATCCAAATTACTTTGCTATACCGATAAGAAGCTGAAGATGGTTTGGCCCATTGTACAGAATTTAAACAGACAATTTGTTCAAAGTCCCTTGAAAGAGTCAAAGTCTTTCTTAAATGATTCCAGAACAAGGAAAAAAAAAATAGCCCAGAAGTAGCCAGTTACTGAAAGGCAAGGCACATGCCAGGAAGCCTCAGCTAATGTTGCTTTTGAAGAGACCTTTAAAAAGAGGAAATATACAAATACCACCCCTGTAGTAGAAAATGCAGCCAATATGTGCTTCATCAGAGATTTTCAGAGAATATTGCTTTCTAGCTGTACAAAGATACCCAAAATAATCTACAACTACTTCATATTCTTTAATTCTGTCAATCAAAAAAAAATCAAGGTATGCTTGCCTGGTTAGAAAGGAAAGATAGCTGTGATTTAAAATTAGGCACTGTTGGAGTTTCTGTCAAAGAGGGGAAGAAGAAAATAATTGAGGCACTGAAGTCACTGAGACAAGCATGGGATCAACTTGTGAAGAGATAACTGAGTAAGAACATTCCCACTCACATTAATAGTGAGAAATGAAGATGAGAAAGATGGGGAAGGATTACAAGGTAAGACTTTCTGTAGTTTGCAAACTCAAAACAAGTCTATATAAACGATGAGAACTAAATTCACAGCATGTTATACCATCTATTGTGAAATGTGTGCAACATTGTCACAACTCTTCACATTTTGTACAAGCATTAATTCAAATATGTAATGTTTTGTTTTGTACAAAGAGTTCCAAAGTTTGAGATAACATGCACACAACACTACAATGCATTACATAATAGGGGTGTAAGTAGTGTATACCATGGTACATAACTTTCGGAACATGATATCCAGTCTATTAAATACAACAGCACAAAGACTTGGGTAGCCATTTACAAGTCATTGAGTTCCTGCTAGAAAGTGACTTCTTATTGTTGTAATAATTCCATCCACAGCTTGATCCTTTAAAGTTGTGTGCATCCTCTCCCAGTTCTTGCAGGTTGTTCACACAGGATGAAAAAAATACCCATTGAAGGCTTTTTAATCTTCCACTTTTCTGTCTGAAGGCAGGAATGTATCAATATTTTGCCAACCCGGCAGAGAAGGCCTTTGGTTCAAAGCCTAACCTGCTCTTTCTCCATATCAGACTGAGTAGACAGAACTATTTCAAATCGATCATGATCACTTCTTAAATTATGAGGAGAAGCCTGCTGTGTATACTAATATTTAATATATCCTCACTACTATAACCCAGATCTGCACCATGACAGCTGTAACAGATTCACTTAGTCTACTTCAATTACTGTGAGGTATTGCAAATTAGCAACTTTTCATTTTTTTGGAAATTCACTGGCGAGGTTTGCTATTTGATAATGGGTCCAAAAAGTCCAACAAAACCAAACTCTCTTCCCACAGCTGATCCTATTGACGGTGTGTTTACCTTCAATTTACCAGCCTTTGAAAAACTGCAACTAATATGCTTTGACAAATATCTGGAATAGTTATGGTAAACCTGGTATGTGTCTTTTACTTTCCAACTTCTCTGGCATGAGGAATATATAAATGGTATATTCCATGTCAATAGATGCCAGACATTCATACAATCCATATTACTGCTGAAGGATACATTGTTTTTAGACTTGTATGTGCAAATAAGTCATTTTTTCATCTGGATTTTTATCTCACAATGTGAAGAGGCCCGTGTCAAAATGCTGACATGTTCTATAAAGTAATAACTATCAACACTGTTTCACGGTAAAAATCATTCCATCAAAAACATTATTACTTTTTTTAAAAAAATACACACACCTGAAAACATTGATAGAATGGTATGTTTTATCTGTTTGCTAATGCCAAAAAAACTTTTTAAACATCAAAAAACAGGAAACATCAAAATAAAAATCATTGAACTGTTCATCTTGAGAACTCACAATGTAGCCTTGCCCAAGTTGTTAAATAGGAAAGGTCCTGAAACCAGAGAGCTTTTACAAGAAGAATGTCACACTAGATGTTGGCTTAATTCCATTTTGCTTGGGTCTAAATGAGAATAGAATGGCAACCATGTCTCTGCAATATATATAAACAAATGACTGAGGAATTAATTTACAAACTGAAGAGGCAGACCAATTGAAATCTTTGAAGCTGTCTTATTGCTCTTGATTTGAAAATTAGTCATCCATTGTCTAATTGTAGTCATTGCTGTCAGTAAAGTTGGCATTCATAGAGAAATCTTTAATATGCTCATTCAAATTTTATTCACCTACTATTTTTGGTGGGAAATATTAACAGTTTCATTTAATCCAGTAAATACCAGCAAGCTGGAGACTTTGGCATATATATTTTGAAAGGTAGAAGACAAATTTGCTGACAGATTTCAGTCAATGAATCAAGTATGTCCAACCACGCAGACTCCAATGCGAGGAGCACTGGTATCAAGAGGTTAGTTCAGGCACATAAAAATAACAGCTGGAAGAACTCTGCAGGTTAAGTAGTATCTTTGGGGGGCAAAAGGATGGTAAACATTTTGAGTCGAATCTCTGGACCAGGACTAAGAATGTAGAGGGAAAGTTGCCTGTATTAGGAGGTGATAGGAAGGGGTGAGAGGGAGGCTGGTAGATGACAGGTAGGACCAGATGAAGGAGCACCTTGAGCAGATGGAGCATCACATCAGATGCATTTTAACCACATCCACACATCTGCTCTAACCACACAACACCCCCCCCCCCCCCTTCACCAGACTAAAAGAGGATACAATACTCTTGGTCTTCAGCTTTCACCAAACCTCCATATCAGGTATATTATACTTCATCACATCCACTTGCTTCAACAGGATTCCAGCACAATTGAAATCCTTCCGTATCCCTCTCCCCTTTTTCCTTTTCACAAGGACCACACACTCTCTCTCTCTGACTCACTGCTCTGCTCACTCTATCCCACTCATTCTCTCCATCCTCTATTATTTTTTTTCCATTACAGCTGTGGTAAGGGAAATCTGTAGCAATGTTCCTACACCTCCTTGTTCACCACCATCCAGGGACCTAAATGGCCTGCCTAAATGATTTATGGACATCTCCTCTAATCTGGTCTGTTGCATTTGAATGCTCGCAACATGGCTTTTTCTATGTTGTTGAGACCAAGACAAGGCCAGGATAATATTTTGCAGAGCACTTGCACTCTTCCTGCATTAGCCATCTAGGACTTCTGGTTGCATGTCATTTCAACTCCCCTTCCTATTCACACACCGGCCTGTCTGTCCTCTGCCGCCACAGTGAGGCCAAACCCGCACTAGAAGAACAACACCTGATATTTTACTTTGGTATTTAATCACTAAATTTTGTAATTTCACACAAGCCACAACCCTTGGACTCCTACTGAGTCCCACCAGTCCCTTTGTTCACAGTTTCATCCTTACCTTTCCCGCCCCCCCCCCCCCACCATTACCAAAACTCATCACCCTTGTGCGTTTGATGCAATCTCCCCAAAACCCACCTGTTTTTATCTCCCTTCGTTCACTTTCCTGTACCCTCCTCCTTCCCTATCTGATTCAATTTGTATATTAACCCTCCCAATAAAAGCTCATTAGCTGAAGGAACAATAAATCTGGCCTATGGCAAATTCATGGAACTGTCATGGATCCAATCACCTGATAGGTTTATGATGCTCGACACCACTTCCTCGAGGTCCACTGTTCTGGGTGTAGAGTAGATATTGATGAAATTCAAGATCCCCATTGTCACAATTACCTCCAATTACTGTGCAAGCGAGTCGAGATGCCAACAGCACATTCCATTGGAGATGTCACTAACTTTGTCTTATACAGTATACTCTGGTACCTTGCAGAGGACCAGTCTTCTAGACCAGCCCATAATTTAAGCTCAGGAGTCCTCTACAGCCCCAAGATCCACAACCCAATTGTCTGGGTGGAAATATACACAATTCTATTCAGAAAATTACCAGTTAATCAAATCATAGTCATTCATTTAAAAAGTAAATGAAACTCCAGAGTCTCTGTGATTTCATCTCTCACCCAGCAGCTTTCATAATAAGGGGATAATTACCATCAGGACACATACAGCAGTCAGCATGAATGAACAGTCCTTCTTTCATTTTATATGCATGCTTCATTATGAAGATTTTTCAGTAGGGGTAGAGCAGTGACAAATCCAAATATAAACTTACCACTGACACTATTCTGGATGCTTGCCTGTTCTTATTCTGAAGCAGGCAGGGAGATACCATTCCTTTTGGAGACAGGCATTTTATTCAATGCAAACCAAGGTTCTGCATCATTTTAGTATTCAATATTCTACCTATGCTGTTAAGAACCATAGAACAAGTACTGCACAGAAACAGGTCACTTTGGCCCCTCTAGTCTGTGCTGAACCACTTTTTCTTGCCTAGTCCCACTGACCTGCACTCAGTCCATAGCCCTCCATACCTCTCCCATCCTTATACCTGTCCAAGTTTCCCTTAAAAGATAAAAAATCAAGCTCGCATTTACCACTTCAACTAGAAGCTCATTCCATACTCCCACCATGTGGTGATACACCATTAGCCTACTGCAGGGGGCAACCTGTGTACCTGCAGAAGAGCACTGGAGGACAACACCTGGCTGGCTGTCAATCAACTGACCTGAATGGACTAAGCCCCACCCGGTTGGCTGCCAATCACCTCCGGGATACAAGCTAGATCCGGCCCCTCGAGGTCAGTCTCACAGCCAGCAAGTTTATGCAGCATAAAGCCTGTTGAACAGACTGTTTTGTGTCTGCTTTTCTGTTCGATAGCGCATCACACACCACTCTGAGTGAAGAAGTTTCCCCTCATGTTCCGCTTTTACCCTTAACCCATGTTCTCTTGTTTGGATATCACCCTCCTTCAATGGAAAAAGCCTATCTACATTTACTCTGGCTATCCCCCTCAATTTTAAATGCCTCTACCAAATCACCCCTTGCACGTGACAAATTATGGATCTTCTCTGAGGACAGTGAAACGTAGCAAGAACCCAAACAAGTGGAAGATATGGGAACAACAAGTAATCATTCCTTTGCACTTTTGAGGTTGTAGAAGCTGAAAACCTTTCCTGCACCATATACTGCTAATTAATCCCTTATTATTCAGCTCTCCACTTTCCACTCATTCCTCCTTTTTGAGATGTTTCTCTTATTCTCTGCTGCATCTAATTGGTTAGAGTTGTTTGCATACAGTCTCCTACTGACAACATAAAAAGATATTTATGTTACACGAGGTGAAAAGAAAACAAGGCTTTTACTTAAATGTTCTGTGATCCCCAGGTTTTAGGGGAGGGGTGGGTAGGGCCCCTATTAAGAGCGGCTGATCCACGCTTTTGTTAACTGTAATGATCCTGTAATATGGGAATATAAAATGTTAGATTTCTGCAAATGTTCTGAAGGGGACACTGATGTTAGAGAGAAACGGTCTGTGAGATCTCCTATTTCTTAGAATTGCATTTGCTATACCAGTCCACATCTGTGTGACTAGTATCACGAAGCCAGGCTAATTCAACTCGCACTGAATTAGTTTGCAATTGGTATCACAAATAAACAGAATGAATCCATCTGTGATTCTCTCCCTCTCTCTCCAAACCCTTCTCTCCCAACTGCGCTCTCTCCTCATCTTTCCCCCTCTATTATCTTAAGGGGATAAATTACATGGCAGCAAAAGTAGGATGCAGTAGACAGAAATTTGTCTCAAAAAGTGGCCAACGTCAACTATTTTCAGTTCAATTGCCAGTCAAATGCAGTGCAAGAGGATCTGTGCACAAGAGGAGAGACATCTTGCTCCATCTAGAAGTTGCGTACAGATCTGATCTCTCTACCTTAGGAAGGAGAGAAGTAGCAATAGAGCACAATGAAAGTTCAGCAAATTGTTTTCTGGGATGGCAGCTTTATCATACAAGGAGAGTTTAACCCAATTGACCTTAACAGTCCATGGTTTAGAAGAATAAGAGATGTTCTCACTTAAATGCACCAAAGTTGTTTAGGCCTTGCCAGGGTAAATGTGGACTTGATGGTTTTTTTTTTTATTAGCTAAGGTATCTGGAACTAGCTCTCAGTAGGGCCATCCATTAAGAGCAGAGAGGAGAATAAATTTTTTCTCCCTAGTCTGTGGTGAATCTTTGGAATTACCAACACAGAAGGGTTGTTGGTGGCTAAGTCAACCAATATATTTACAGATTCCAAGATTTCTAGATGTTATGTAAAAATATAAAGGGATATGGAGCTAGTAACAAATTAGGGGTAGTAACAGAATAGTTAAAAGGTAAATGATCGGCAACATTGTTCTTAACTAACAGAACAAAACTGGCTGAAAGGTTTACTCCTATGTACTTCTAGTTCTCATCCATCTGTCACTATAAAAACTCTGCCAATCACTAAGTCCTGCAGTGGTGAAGCAGTAAGCCTGACCAGCTGGGAGCCATAGTCACAAGAATGCAAGTAGGCAGCAGGGGGAGAGGGTCACACATAGATTAGAGAGATCCGGTAAGGCAGAAGCACCCTGTGCGACTGAGCAGCACTGCTCACCCTACAATAAGGCAAAGGCCTAGAAAAAGTGTCTCAAACAAAGCCCACTCACACCAACCTGACCAGTCTGCTGTGGCTGGTGGGTTGCCCAACACTAGCAGTAAGAATCACAAGCAGAATTTGATAGTCATCTCATGGAATATACGAACTCTATTGGACAATGTTATTTCTGATCACCCAGAGAGACATACTGCACTTGCTGCTCATGTGCTCAAGGACAACAGAGTGGACATTGTGGCTCTCCAGGAGTCTTGAATCGCTGAACAGGACATGCTGTGTGAAGAGAAAGAAGGGTAGACATTCTTCTGGTTTGGCAGGCCTGAAGAGGAAAAAAAGAGAATCTGGTGTGTGTTTGGCTATCAAGAACTGCCTTGCAGCAAAGCTATCAACCCTGCCTGTTGCTGTATATAATCAAAACCAGACCTTGCGAATACCTCTGCAAGCAAAGTGCTATGTCACCATTGTCAACGTTTATGCCCCATCTCTGACTAATCCCACTGAAGTCATGGAGGCATTTTATAGTGAGCTGAAAACCACCATCAATAGCATGGCAACCTCTGATATGCTACTGTTGCTAGGAGACTTTAATGCTCGGGTTGGCAAGGAGTCCACTGTGTGGCCTGGTGTGATCAGATGCCAAGGGATTGGCAATGTAATGGTAACGGTCTACTGTTTCTCTCGATGTGCACAGAATTCAAACTGCATTATTAACACATTGTTCAGAATGCCAAACAAGCTCAAATGACATGGATTTATCTGCGACCTAAAAGTTGGCATCTCATTGATTATGTCATCACCCGACAAGATATCTCTGATGTTCATATCACTAGAGTTAATCATGGAGCTGAGTGCTCAACTAATCATCAAATGGTGTGGTCAGATCTAGGTTTGTCAATCGAATCTCCACGCAGACAGATTGCTGCCAAACCACCCAAAAACCTAAACACTTCCAAATGGAAACCCTGTGCGTGTGCTGATGTCCTGAAATCCTCCATGGAAACTGCACTAAGCAGACTGATTGAGAATCCACCAGACGATATTACTAAGTACTGAAATGCTTTCAAAGAAACAGTCTACAGCACTGTCCAGGACACCTTAGGGAAAGTCAAGCACAAGCATCAGGACTGGTTTAATGAGAGCAACCAATTAATGCACGACCTTTAAGAGGCAGTTGCACACCAAGCTCTTCTTCGACAGCCAAAATCAAGTTCCAAAAGACGTGCTTTTTGAGTGCAAAATCAACTTTGCAGAGGCAGCTCAGAGCTATAAAAGACCAGCAGTGGGCAAACAAGGCCAAGGAGTTACAAGCCTTTACTGAATGTAATGAATTAAGAAGCTTTTATGAAGCAATCAAGATTGTGTATGGTCCATCCAAGCAAGGTACTTCACAACTTCTGAGCATAAGAAGATCCATTCATTTTCACTGAGAATTCAGAGCACATGAAATGATGGCGGCAAGAACACTTCTACGTGCTGTTGAATGGACCAGGAACCATCACCAATGAAGCACTGGGCAGAGTACACCCTCAACTCGTATTGTTCAAGCTAGATGCTCCCCCCATTTTTCACAAGGTCATCAAACCCAGCAAACAGCTAAAACCCAACAAAGCCGAGATCTACCAGTATGGTGATAACACACTGACATCATGCCTGCACCAGCTGTTCACAAAGTTGTGGAGAGCTTCAGAACTACCATAAGATTTCAATCATGACCATCCACAAGAACAAGGAAGTGAAGAGAGATTGCAATAATTTTTGAGGCATCTCTCTTCTATCAGTTGAGGGAAAATGCTTCACGAAGATCATCCTTTGACATTTGGTCTCCAGCATCAATGACGACATCCTTCCAGAAAGCCAGTGTGGTTATAGTATAGTGCAAATGATGTTCTCACTGAGGCAGTTCCAAGAGAAATGTGTTGAGCAGCAGAGAAGTCTCCATGTCACATTTATTGATATAACCAAAGTACTTGACACTTCTGAGATGTCTTGTGGAAGCTCTTACCAAAATTCAGTGGCCCCTATGCTGTAGTTCGACGAAGGTATGGAAGGCCTCATCAATGTGTGTGGTGAGTTGTCAGATCCATTTCCCATTAGCAACAGTTGTGTTTTGGCTCCTACTCGGTTTGGATTATTCTTCACAGCTGTTCCATATCAGACCTGAAGTTAAAGGTCTTCCTACAAATGAGGGCTGATGGCAGGCTCCTCAACCTCGCAAGTCTGAGAGCAAAAACATAAGTCAAGGACATTGTGGTGCATGAGCTACAATTTGCTGATGACTGTTCACTGGTCATCCACCCTCTTGAAGACTTGTAGGAGATCATCAGTTGTTTTGCCAGTGGTGCTATGAGCTCCAGATTGACAATCAGCCTGAAAAAGATGGAAGTTTTGTACTAACTTCCCCCTGGCTCGAGCTACAAAGAACCAACAGTCCTCATTTTTGACACTCATCTCAATGGTGGGGGGTTTGTGGTCGGTGAAGATGGTAAAAGTCCTCCCCTCGCTCATGATGGGTTCAGATAAGTTTGAACCAGTCGGGGTCACCAATTATAGCGGCGGCTACACTGCTCCTGTAATAACACATGCAACCAGACAGGTTGAGCTCAATGAGCAGACTAGTTTATTGCAGGCTGCTGGGCTGCACTTATACTCCCAGCCCGGACCGGCTAAGAACCGTGCTGGAGGGCGCTGATGTCATCCGGACGTCATGTGGTCCCCGAGCACGGGTTTCTGAGCCCCGAGCTGGAAGGAAGGGAAACCCCCAACGGCGTCATTTTGGCCGGCTGCCCTGCCACGTGGCTTACAAGTGGAGCCAGTTCGCCTGCCTTGTGGTGAGCCGCCACACCATCATTATTCTACAGGATGGACAACCAGAAGAGAGAAGACTGTCAATCATCATTCAAGGCAAATTTCAGTCCAAATTACCTACACTGATAATTTTAGGACTTTTCAAAATTACACCTCAAGCTAAGTTGCATGAGAAAAAAATGAAGTTAGCTGGACCTAAGAGCATTTTAAAGTTACATAAAAATTCAAGGTTCCATTTTCTTCTTATGATAATGTAATAATACATTAAAATATACAGTACAACTCTAATTATCTGAAATTGGATTCACTGAAATCCTCATCGATCCAAAAAAAAATTAAAATTTTGAATAAATGATATCCAAAACAAATCAGAAATTCTTGTTTATCTGAAATTTTTTCAGAGCTGGACTAACCAGGGGCGTCAGGCTGCCGACAGCAGTATAGACCTTGGGCTTCCGGTACGAACAGGAACTTCAGACTCCCACCAGAAGCGGGAACCTCCGGCTCCTGGCACAAGCAGGGCCTCAGTGGGGAGGTGTTGGTGATCAGCTGCACTCAGCAATTGTTTGGTGAAAATTAAACATTATTTTAATGCTTAAAAAGCCTTCCCTTGTTATTTGTTGTTGTTCAAACACAGTTATAAGTGATTTGCTGTTGCTACTGGGCTGTTTTTACAAACTGACCGGTTCTCCAGTAAAAAAAGTTTTATCTGACATAGGCCCGATCACAATCATATTGGATAATTATAGTTGTACCGTTCACATGATATAATTCAACATTTTGCCTGCCATACAGCAAACAAAGAGTTCCCATGAGTATTTCCTGGTGCTGCCAACAATAGAGGAAAAAAAAGCAAAAGAGAGACCCTTCAGAGATACTGAGTGTCCACCTTCAGCACTCCTGCAGCCACAGATTTCAGTTTAAACCATCTGCAACCCAAACTCCAGATCCAAATCTCAGATACAATCAGGAAGCCTTCAGTGCCCAAGGCCCTGTTGGGCCCTTCTTGCCCTATCGAATCCCAGTTCCAATACCTGTTTCCCTTGAGCCTGGTTTTGAATTATCCTATTAAAGGAAACATCTTCTGTACATCCACCTGTCATATTTGTGGCCCGAAATGTGAAGTTAATAAAACATTAAACACAAGTTTTATCAGGTAAACTTCTCAGTATCTTTTTATTTTCCAGTTTCCTTTGTTCTGCTGCTTGTGTTCTTATCTCTCTCTCACACCACATGACTTCCGGTACATCTCATACATATTCATTATCATGACATCCCTCCTTTAATCAGAAATAAACTTTACCTTCACTTACCAATATCCCTCGGAAACATACAAACATCGTAACTAATGGTAATACTATAACTCAACTACATAAAGTTTACTTCCTACAGCACTCATACATGCACTTTATGATATAAGATTAAATACTGTCCCAAAGTTCTTATTAAAATTATGGCACAAAGTCTACGTATCGTTTGGGCGCTTTCCGGTTTCGTTTCGGCCTGCCTGCGATATTGTCGTCGCTTCTCGGTTGTTCACTCTCGGCGTCGGCAATACTGCTCGCCACGGCTTCGGGTGTTTTTGGCGCTCTAGTCACTTCATCAGGAGTGCTGGTAACTGCCTCTGGAACATCATCAGGTCTCTCAGTTTCAGCATCTCGTATTGGCCTTTCAACCTCTTCGCTCGATGTATCTCTGGACTGGTACCTTTTTACACCTGATACATTTCTCTTATACAGGACTCCAGTCGGAGACTTGACTGTCACCATACTGCCACTTCTGGATACGACAGTATAGGGTTGATGGTAATAAGGTGTGTCTAGCTTACCACCATTTTCATGCCTCATTAGAACATTATCTCCTGGCATGATGTCTGAGTACTTGGCTCCACGTTTCAAATCTGTGTACAGCTTTGCTGCACCTTTCTTTTCAGCATCGTGGTCTCTCATCTCCTGGTCGTCTCGGATTTCCTTTATTTCTGGCATTTTTGTGCGGATTTTTCTCCCAAAAAATGCTTCTGAAGGACTTTTTCCAGTGGTTGCATGAGGCGTTGCTCGATAGACAGCCATATAAGATAGCAATGCTTCTTGCCAATTTTGTTCTTCAGCGTGTGCAATCCTCAATCGTTTTTCAATGGACTGATTTTGTCTCTCTACTTCTCTGTTGGCTTGCGGCCATTTCGGAGTTACTTTATGATGGTGGATACCTGTGGTCCTCAGGTATTCCGCAAATGTCTCTGAAATGAATTGTGGACCATTGTCAGAGTATAATGTAACAGGTAATCCATATCTTGCAAATATCTCTGCTAATGCTTGTATTGTTTTTTCAGTGGTTGTGGACTTCAACTCCACGTACTCATAGTATCTGCTGTAGTAATCTATCACTACCATAATTGATTCACCCGTCGGTAAAGGTCCAAGAAAATCAACAGCTACGTCGATCCATGGTCCTGTCGGAAGTTGTGTACTCCGGATCGGTTCTGGTGGATTACTCCTACTTGTGATTTGACATCCGTGACAAGTTTTAACAAATTTCTCGGCGTCTTTATCACAACCTGGCCACCAAACCTTGGTCCTGAGGTTTTGCTTGGTACCAACAATACCTAGGTGTCCTTCATGCACTAAGGATACGATCTTCGGTCTCAATCTTTGCGGAATCACCAGTCTGCAACCTCTTAATACACACTGTCCGATGCAACAAAGTTCGTCTCTAATGGGAATGTAAGCCTTGTGAGTACACTTGTCCCATTGTCCACTCTGTATGCATTCTCTTACTTCCATGAGTTCTGGATCACGTTCGGATTCTCTCTCGACCTCCTTCGTAGTCACAGCTTTTGGTGTCGACTGAATAGCTACGAAGCGTACAAAGCTCTGTTTCTGTTCCCAATTCTGACTTGGATTGTGGACCACCATCCTTCACCAATCTGGACAGCGGATCAGCAATGTTTGCTTTCCCTGCAATGTGGATTACTTTATATTTGTAGGGTTGTAGTCTGAGTACCCATCTTTCTTTTCTGACACATGGTTTGGATCTAGGTGCATAGATCACCTCTAATGGCTTATGATCTGTGATGAGTTCAAATTCACTGCCGTATAAATATGCATGGAACCTCTCACAGGCCCATACAATTCCGAGTGCTTCTTTCTCTGTCTGAGAGTATCTTCTTTTCACATCTGATAACGATCTGCTGGCATAGGCAATGATTCTTGGTCCTCCATCATGCATCTGGACCAACACGGCTCCTAAACCAACCTGGCTGGCATCCGCTATGACTTTGGTTGATGCCGCCGGATCGTAATATCCAAGAGTTTTTGCATCTGTCAGGCTTTGCTTCAGCGCTGTGAATGCTTTCTTCTGCTCAGATCCAAAATGAAATGATACTCCTTTCCTGGTTAGTTTCTTTAGTGGTTCTGCCACTGTAGCGAAATTAGGAATGAACTTTGCACAAAAATTGACCAATCCCAGGAAACTCCTCACCTCTCTTGCGTTCTGAGGTGCACGTGCCTCTTCAATAGCTTTCACCTTGGCCTCTGCAGGGTTTAGTCCTTCCCGTGTAAGTCTGTGTCCCATGAAGTCCATTTCTGACACACCGAACTGGCACTTGTTTCCATTCACGGTAAGGCCTGCCTCCTGTAGTCTAGATAGTACACGCCTCAACCGTTTGTCATGCTCTTCCTTCGTTGGTGCATGGACTATGATGTCATCAGAAATGTTGGCAACTCCAGGAATGCCTTGAATCACTCGATGGATTTCATATTGGTAGATCTCCGAAGCTGCATTAATTCCAAATGATAGTCACTTGTAACGATACAATCCACAGTGAGTCACAAATGTTGTCACATCTCGGGAACCTGGATCCAGCTCTAATTGATGATAGCCCCATTTCAGATCAATTTTTGAGAATACCTTGCTGGTAGTTAGTTCTTGAAGTATTTCCTCCACTGTTGGTATAGGGTGTCGTTCTCTAATTATAGCTTCATTGGCCATTCTCATGTCAACACATAGTCTTATGTCACCCTTTGGTTTGGGCACAATTACTACGGGACTGACCCATTGTGTCGAATGTTCCACCGGTTCAATAATGTCTTGTTCGATCAATTCTTTAATTTTGGCTTCGACTTTCCCACGAAGTCCAAACGGAGTTCGACGCATTGGTTGTGCCTTGGGTTTGACTATTTCATCTACCGCTAGCTTCAATTATCGACCTTTCAGCTTTCCTACTCCTTGGAAGACTGCGGGGAATTCTTGCTTCATATCCTCGTATGACTGAATTGAATTGACACAAGCTCCAATATGAAGTATTGCCAGGTCTTGCGCTGTGCTTCTACTCATCAATGGTTCTCCCCTCTCTTCTATGACCATAAACTCTGCTTCCGTGTACTTATCTCCAGCTTCAACAGTTGCAGTAAAACATCCAATGGTCTGCAATGGCTTGGTTGCTGTGTATGGATACAGTTTCTTGGAACACTTCTTTGAGGTACAGATGATCTTTTTCCTTTTCAACTTCTCCCATAAATGTCGATCAATCACATTACTGTCACTGCCTGAGTCTACAATGACCTGCACTGTCACTCCACCAATGATCACTGGGACCTTCTCATGACGTACTTCATTCAACGTAAATTGGTAACAACTCTGTTCCTCCTGAGTATCATCATCATCACCGTCTATCTGGCGAATGGTATCTTTCTTTCCAGGATACTTTCCTTTCTCCCAGGCTTTGCCTTTGGAAATTGTACTCTTCCTCTTCTGGTCTGCATTGGACTTGTTTTTGCACTTCTTTGCAAAATGGTCCTTACCTCCACACTTTCTGCAAACTTTGCCTTTGGCCGGGCAATATGGGTCTTTTCCAAAGTGACCTCGGTTTCCACATCGATAACACTCCACGTCCTGTGTCGACGAATATCTTGGCTGATTATGGCGATGTGAGAGCCTCTTAATTTGCTGGTTGAGTTGTCTTTCAGGGTCATGGTATGAAATTGCCCTTCAACAGCCTCTAATGCAGCAGCAATAGCTAAAGCATTGGTGAGTTCTGTCATGATAATGAATATGTATGAGATGTACCGGAAGTCATGTGGTATGAGAGAGATAAGAACACAAGCAGGAGAACAAAGGAAACTGGAGAATAAAAGCCACTGAAAAGTTTACATGAAAAAACTAGTGTTTAATGTTTTATTAACTTCACATTTCGGGCCACAAATGTGACATTGGCGACGAGGATGAAAGAAGCTTGAAGAAAATTAAAGACAAAACAAGATTACAGACGATTACAGACAACTTCAAGGTGATAAGAATTTTCTCTTTGGCTTAGTACTTTGGGGCTGGAATATTTCCTCATGGCTGGTGCAAACTGTGACTTTCTAACACATAGTGGAATTGCTCATTTTGACCCGACTGGTGATGCAAGCACTGTATGTGTGAAGTGGAAAGCATGGCTGGAAGAATTTGAATCCTATGCCGACAGTCGTGTGCTATTTCTACATACCGGTACAGTTGAAAAAAAAAGCGCAGAGAAGGGCGTTACTTCTTTTCACTGCGGGACCCTCAGTTCGGGAAACATTTAAGACACTTTTGAATACTGGAAGAAAGGATGAGTACCGGAAAGCGGTAGATGCATTAAATGCACACTATGTAGTGACACCGAATGCTACATTTCAACGCCATTTGTTTCGGAGAACGAGACAAGAAGATGGCCAGACAATTGCTCAGTACGTGATGAGACTAGGCCAGCTAGCTGTTGGATGCAATTACATGCCAGCTGATTTGGACAACCAATTATTGGATCAAGTCGTACAGCACTGCAGATCAGATAAACTCAGAAGACGTCTACTGGAAAGAGGGAGTGAATTGGAACTCACTGATGCTTTAACCATTGCTGCTGCATTAGAGGCTGTTGAAGGGCAATTTCATACCATGTCCCTGAAAGACAACTCAAGCCAGCAAATTAAGAGGCTCTCACATCGCCATAACCAGCCAAGATATACGCCGACACATGACGTGGAGTATTATCAGATGTAGAAAGAAGATACTCTCAGACAGAGAAAGAAGCACTCGGACTTGTATGGGCCTGTGAGAGGTTCCATGCATATTTATACGGCAGTGAATTTGAACTCATCACAGATCATAAGCCATTAGAGGTGATCTATGCACCTAGATCCAAACCATGTGCCAGAATAGAGAGATTGGTACTCAGACTACAACCCTACAAATATAAAGTAATCCACATTGCAGGGAGAGCAAACCTTGCTGATCCGCTGTCCAGATTGGTGAAGGATGGTGGTCCACAATCCAAGTCAGAATTGGGAACAGAAACAGAGAGCTTTGTACGCTTCGTAGCTATTCAGGCAACACCGAAAGCTGTGACTACGAAGGATGTCGAGAGAGAATCCGAACGTGATCCAGAACTCATGGAAGTAAGAGAATGCATACAGAGTGGACAATGGGACAAGTGTACTCACAAGGCTTACATTCCCATTAGAGATGAACTTTGTTGCATCGGACAGTGTGTATTAAGAGGTTGCAGATTGGTGATACCGCAAAGATTGAGACCGAGGATCGTATCCTTAGCGCATGAAGGACACCTAGGTATTGTTGGTACCAAGCAAAACCTCAGGACCAAGGTATGGTGGCCAAGTTGTGATAAAGACGCCGAGAAATTTGTTAAAACTTGTCATGGATGTCAAATCACAAGTAGGAGTAATCCACCAGAACCGATCCGGAGTACGCAACTTCCGACAGGACCATGGATCGACGTAGCTGTTGATTTTCTTGGACCTTTACCGACGGGTGAATCAATTATGGTAGTGATAGATTACTACAGCAGATACTATGAGTACGTGGTGTTGAAGTCCACAACCACTGAAAAAACAATACAAGCATTAGCAGAGATATTTGCAAGATATGGATTACCTGTTACATTATACTCTGACAATGGTCCACAATTCATTTCAGAGACATTTGCGGAATACATGAGGACCACAGGTATCCACCATCATAAAGTAACTCCGAAATAGCCGCAAGCCAATGGAGAAGTAGAGAGACAAAATCAGTCCATTGAAAAACGATTGAGAATTGCACACGCAGAAGGACAAAATTGGCGAGAAGCATTGCTATCTTATGTGGCTGTCTATCGAGCAACGCCTCATGCAACCACTAGAAAAACTCCTGCAGAAGCATTTTTTGGGAGAAAAATCCGCACAAAAATGCCTGAAATAAAGGAAATCCGAGACGACCAGGAGATGAGAGACAACGATGCTGAAAAGAAAGGTGCAGCAAAGCTGTACACAGATTCGAAATGTGGAGCCAAGTACTCAGACATCATGCCAGGAGATAATGTTCTAGTGAGGCATGAAACTGGTGGTAAGCTAGACACACCTTATTACCATCAACCCTATACTGTCGTATCCAGAAGTGGCAGTATGGTGACAGTCAAGTCTCCGAATGGAGTCCTGTATAAGAGAAATGTATCAAGTGTAAAAAGGTACCAGTCCAGAGATACATCGAGCGAAGAGGTTGAAAGGCCAATACGAGATGCTGAAACTGAGAGATCTGATGATGTTCCAGAGGCAGTTACCAGCACTCCTGATGAAGTGACTAGAGCGCCAAAAACACCCGAAGCCGTGGCGAGCAGTATTTCCGACGCCGAGAGTGAACAACCGAGAAGCGACGACAATATCGCAGGCAGGCCGAAACGAAACCGGAAAGTGCCCAAACAATACGAAGACTTTGTGCCATAGTTTTAATAAGAACTTTGGGACAGTATTTTAATCTTATATCATAAAGTGCATGTACGAGTGCTGTAGGAAGTAAATTTTATGTAGTTGAGTTATAGTATTACCATTAGTTACGATGTTTGTATGTTTCCGAGGGATATTGATAAGTGAAGGTAAAGTTTATTTCTGATTAAAGGAGAGATGTCATGATAATGAATATGTATGAGATGTACCGGAAGTCACGTGGTATGAGAGAGATAAGAACACAAGCAGGAGAACAAAGGAAACTGGAGAATAAAAGCCACTGAGAAGTTTACATGAAAGAACTTGTGTTTAATGTTTTATCAACTTCACATTTCAGGCCACAAATGTGACAAGTTCCAACTCACTCCCTCTTTCCAGTAGACGTCTTCTGAGTTTATCTGATCTACAGTGCTGTACGACTTGATCCAACAATTGGTTGTCCAAATCAGCTGGCATGTAATTGCATCCAACAGCTAGCTGGCGTAGTCTCGTCACGTACTGAGCAATTGTCTGGCCATCTTCTTGTCTCGTTCTCCGAAACAAATGGCGTTGAAATGTAGCATTCGGTGTCACTACATAGTGTGCATTTAATGCATCTACCGCTTTCCAGTACTCATCCTTTCTTCCAGTATTCAAAAGTGTTTTAAATGTTTCCCGAACTGAGGGTCCTGCAGTGAAAAGAAGTAACGCCCTTCTCTGCGCTTTTTGTTCAACCGTACCAGTATCTAGAAATAGGCCACAACTGTCGGCGTAGGATTCAAATTCTTCCAGCCATGCCTTCCACTTCACACTTATAGTGCTTGCATCACCAGTCGGGTCAAAATGAGCAATTCCACTATGCGTTAGAAAGTTACCGTCTGCACCAGCCATGAGGAAATATTCCAGCCCCGAAAGTACTGAGTCAAAGAGAAAATTCTTATCACCTTGAAGTTTTCTGTAATCCTCTGTAATCTTGTTTAGTCTTTAATTTTCTTCAAGCTTCTTTCATCCTTGTCGCCAATGTCACATTTGTGGCCCGAAATGTGAAGTTAATAAAACATTAAACACAAGTTTTATCAGGTAAACTTCTCAGTGTCTTTTTATTTTCTAGTTTCCTTTGTTCTCCTGCTTGTGTTCTTATCTCTCTCTCACACCACACGACTTCCGGTACATCTCATACATATTCATTATCATGACACCACCCACAGGATATGTTCAGCAGATGGATGGATAGCTGAATGGAAAATATTCCTGTTGCTGCATGAATCTGAGGCTCTGATAGCTCAGAGGCTAGAGAACTCCTGGAGTAACGAGTTTGTCCCTCGCTGAGGCCTCATTTCTGTGAGGAATGCTGGACAAAGTGGTGACTCTCTGTCTTCCTTACAGTAGACAAAGTTAAAGAATTCCTCTATACCTTTAACTTCTCTACCAAAGTGGAAAATTACTACCAGCCTAAAAACAATTGCACCACCGGATTCCCTGCGTAGCATGAATAAAAGCTCTCATGACTGGAGGGAAAATAAACTCTTTTATTAGTTTATAACTAAGGGTAGGGTCTCACAGTAGTCATCAGAAGGGTTCTGGGTTTAGGTGGGAAACCAGGGTTATAAATGAGCAGATGGGGGCAGAGCCAGTCATCAGCACATTACCTGTGAATCCCAGTTCACTGCACCCTGTCAGCAATCAGGCAAGCATTGATGGGTTATTGGAGCCTGACATATTCTAACTACTGCTTTGCTGGATGAAGCAGCATAAAAATTACAGTTGGGAAGATTTGAGGACCTCAAAAGGTGGGATTTAATCACCTGATCAGCTTGCTTTCTTCCTCCATCTGCATTTTAACATTACTAAAATTCTGCACTGAAATACATCAAATATGTGGAAACTTGCAATGAAATTCAGGGCAATAAACCTGCCCTTCCTCAAACGATTGAATTTTTCTCAAAGTACCGTATTTCACGGTATACAAGACCGACATTTTTCCCTCCCAAAAATGGGTCAAAAATATCCTCAAGGTCTTAAATGCAAAGGTGAAATTAAAGTGATAATAGTGATTAACACCAACAGTGATCATCATCACCGTGTGGCTCACTAGCATAACTGCCATCTATCATTGGGGACTGGTGGCGGGCTGTTGGGGGAGAGCAGGGCAGTAGAGGCTGTCAGGAAACTCTCCCGGCAGCCCGCTATCGGTCTGCATTGGTCCCACTGCCCTGCTCTCTCCAGCCACTCCCTGTCAGTCTCCCTCCATCCCCGACAGCCCACACCAATTCCCACACTGATCCCACTGCCCCACTCCTCCGAGAGCCCGAGACCAATCCCTACACTAATCCACCACCCCAGGATACAGTGAGGCAATGGGACCAGCCTGGGGACTGACAGTGAGCCACTGGAAGAGAGCAGGCAGTGGGACCACTGTGGGGTCCAATAGCAGGCCACCAGGAGAGCGTGTGGCAGCGGGACCAGGGTAGGGATAGAGAGCGGCAGTTTGTTTTAAAATATTTTCTGCTATAGCTAAGCTGCTTTTGTTTCCTCTTGTCAATTATAGCAGTATTTTTATTAAAAATATTTTTCCTTTTGTCCTAGTTGCATGTTTTGGCCAAGTTTTTTTTTCCGCTATACTGTAGCTACATATTTCAATAACCTTAAATGCTTACCTGTAAATACACTAAAAAAATTCTTAATATTTGGGAGGGGGGGGCATTATATGGTGATTAAGCTAAGTAGATAAGAATGAAGAATTTCTGTGATTGAGGGCCAACGAGGAAGTGGAAATGCAGCTTTACTCATTTCCACTCAAATTTTACACCTTAAATTTACCTGCTGGTAAATATTAAGAGCAACACAATTCTAATATTAATAATTCAGATTCAGATTTATTGTCAGGGTATATACATGACATCACATACAACCTTGAGATTCTTTTCTCCTGCGGCGCAGCAGAATTACCACTTGTTGGTCGTGCCAAAAATAAACTGTACACAGCGTAAACATGTAAACAAATAAAAGAACTGCAAACAGATAACCAATGTAAGTAAAGTGACTGAACAAAACAGAGAGAACAACTGAAAATTAATAAAGTGCACGAGTAAGAGTCCTTAAATGAGTCTCTGACTGAGTTTGTTGTTGAGGTGGTGCCTACATCTCTTTCCTGATGGCAGCAGTGACAACAGAGCATGTGCTGGATGGTGTGGGTCTTTGATGATTGCTGCTGGTCTCCAACGGCAGCGTTCCCTGAAGATGTACTCAATATTGGGGTGGGTTTTGCCTGTGGTGTCCCGGGCTGTGACCACTACACTTTGGAGGGCTTTACGCTTTATTGGTGTTCACATACCAGACCATGATGCAGCCTGTCAGCACACTTTCTACTACATATCTGCAGAAATTTGCCAGGGTTTCTAATGTCATAACAAACCTCTGCAAACTCCTGATGAAGTTCAGTTCCAACTGATTCCAGATATAACAATTTAACCTTTACACTGACAAGTACATGGAATTATTATGATTCCTTGGTGATGAGTCTTTCATTTGTGAGGCAACACTGGAAATAGAATATGTCAAGCTAAGTCTTCCCCTGGGTGTAATGGTGCACTAATTAAATTTCTTATATTTTGATTCAGTAATTAGTCTTAAACGGCTTTCTTATCTGTTCCTGAGAATCTTTCATGATGTCAAGTAGCTTTTTCATAAATGATGCAACATTTAATTCAAAACTGATAGAAATTCTTCCTAACTCAATTTAGTCAAAATACTTTATTAAGCACAATTGCACAAATATTCTGAGATATTAAATAAAATGAAAAAATATGAGAAATGCTCAACATGGCATTCAGCATCTGTGGAGAAAGAAACAGGCTTGATGCTGTCAGTCACAGACCCTTCACTGGAACTGGAAACAATTTGCTTGAAGTTGCTGAGAGAGAAAAGGAATACTGTGAGGAAAAATGAAATATCGGTGATTGGATTAGTTCATAATTGTCAGGGTGATTCACTATTGATGAAGATAATCCAGTTCATGGATTTGTTGGAGAAATGAGAGAGCACAAGTTGGAAGAGAAGGTACAGGGGGGGGGGGGCAGGAGAGTGAGAGAGAGAGGGCCGGGGCGGGCGGGGGGGGGCGGGAGAGAGAGAGAGGGAGAGGGCCGGGGCGGGCGGGGGGGGGCGGGAGAGAGAGAGAGGGAGAGGGCCGGGGCGGGCGGGGGGGGCGGGAGAGAGAGAGAGGGAGAGGGCCGGGGCGGGCGGGGGGGGGCGGGAGAGAGAGAGAGGGAGAGGGCCGGGGCGGGCGGGGGGGGCGGGAGAGAGAGAGAGGGAGAGGGCCGGGGCGGGCGGGGGGGGGCGGGAGAGAGAGAGAGGGAGAGGGCCGGGGCGGGCGGGGGGGGCGGGAGAGAGAGAGAGGGAGAGGGCCGGGGCGGGCGGGGGGGGGCGGGAGAGAGAGAGAGGGAGAGGGCCGGGGCGGGCGGGGGGGGCGGAGAGAGAGAGAGGGAGAGGGCGGCGGGGGGGGCGGGAGAGAGAGAGAGGGAGAGGGCGGCGGGGGGGGCGGGAGAGAGAGAGAGGGAGAGGGCGGCGGGGGGGGCGGGAGAGAGAGAGAGGGAGAGGGCGGCGGGGGGGGCGGGAGAGAGAGAGAGGGAGAGGGCGGCGGGGGGGGCGGGAGAGAGAGAGAGGGAGAGGGCGGCGGGGGGGGCGGGAGAGAGAGAGAGGGAGAGGGCGGCGGGGGGGGCGGGAGAGAGAGAGAGGGAGAGGGCGGCGGGGGGGCGGGAGAGAGAGAGAGGGAGAGGGCGGCGGGGGGGGCGGGAGAGAGAGAGAGGGAGAGGGCGGCGGGGGGGGCGGGAGAGAGAGAGAGGGAGAGGGCGGCGGGGGGGGCGGGAGAGAGAGAGAGGGAGAGGGCGGCGGGGGGGGCGGGAGAGAGAGAGAGGGAGAGGGCGGCGGGGGGGGGCGGGAGAGAGAGAGCGGGAGAGGGCGGCGGGGGGGGCGGGAGAGAGAGAGCGGGGAGAGGGCGGCGGGGGGGGCGGGAGAGAGAGAGCGGAGAGGGCGGCGGGGGGGGCGGGAGAGAGAGAGCGGGGGGGGCGGGAGAGGGCGGCGGGGGGGGCGGGAGAGGGCGGCGGGGGGGGCGGGAGAGGGCGGCGGGGGGGGCGGGAGAGGGCGGCGGGGGGGGCGGGAGAGGGCGGCGGGGGGGGCGGGAGAGGGCGGCGGGGGGGGCGGGAGAGGGCGGCGGGGGGGGCGGGAGAGGGCGGCGGGGGGGGCGGGAGAGGGCGGCGGGGGGGGCGGGAGAGGGCGGCGGGGGGGGGCGGGAGAGGGCGGCGGGGGGGGCGGGAGAGGGCGGCGGGGGGGGCGGGAGAGGGCGGCGGGGGGGGCGGGAGAGGGCGGCGGGGGGGGCGGGAGAGGCGGCGGCGGGGGGGGCGGGAGAGGGCGGCGGGGGGGGCGGGAGAGGGCGGCGGGGGGGGGGGGCGGGAGAGGGCGGCGGGGGGGGCGGGAGAGGGCGGCGGGGGGGGCGGGAGAGGGCGGCGGGGGGGGCGGGAGAGAGGGCGGCGGGGGGGGGCGGGAGAGGGCGGCGGGGGGGGCGGGAGAGGGCGGCGGGGGGGGCGGAGAGGGCGGCGGGGGGGGCGGGAGAGGGCGGCGGGGGGGGCGGGAGAGGGCGGCGGGGGGGGCGGGAGAGGGCGGCGGGGGGGGCGGGAGAGGGCGGCGGGGGGGGCGGGAGAGGGCGGCGGGGGGGGCGGGAGAGGGCGGCGGGGGGGGCGGGAGAGGGCGGCGGGGGGGGGCGGGAGAGGGCGGCGGGGGGGGCGGGAGAGGGCGGCGGGGGGGCGGGAGAGGGCGGCGGGGGGGGCGGGAGAGGGCGGCGGGGGGGGGCGGGAGAGGGCGGCGGGGGGGGCGGGAGAGGGCGGCGGGGGGGGCGGGAGAGGGCGGCGGGGGGGCGGGAGAGGGCGGCGGGGGGGGCGGGAGAGGGCGGCGGGGGGGGCGGGAGAGGGCGGCGGGGGGGGCGGGAGAGGGCGGCGGGGGGGGCGGGAGAGGGCGGCGGGGGGGGGCGGGAGAGGGCGGCGGGGGGGGCGGGAGAGGGCGGCGGGGGGGGCGGGAGAGGGCGGCGGGGGGGGCGGGAGAGGGCGGCGGGGGGGGGCGGGAGAGGGCGGCGGGGGGGGGCGGGAGAGGGCGGCGGGGGGGGGCGGGAGAGGGCGGCGGGGGGGGCGGGAGAGGGCGGCGGGGGGGGCGGGAGAGGGCGGCGGGGGGGGCGGGAGAGGGCGGCGGGGGGGGCGGGAGAGGGCGGCGGGGGGGGCGGGAGAGGGCGGCGGGGGGGGCGGGAGAGGGCGGCGGGGGGGGCGGGAGAGGGCGGCGGGGGGGGCGGGAGAGGGCGGCGGGGGGGGGCGGGAGAGGGCGGCGGGGGGGGCGGGAGAGGGCGGCGGGGGGGGCGGGAGAGGGCGGCGGGGGGGGCGGGAGAGGGCGGCGGGGGGGGCGGGAGAGGGCGGCGGGGGGGGCGGGAGAGGGCGGCGGGGGGGGCGGGAGAGGGCGGCGGGGGGGGCGGGAGAGGGCGGCGGGGGGGGCGGGAGAGGGCGGCGGGGGGGGCGGGAGAGGGCGGCGGGGGGGGCGGGAGAGGGCGGCGGGGGGGGCGGGAGAGGGCGGCGGGGGGGGCGGGAGAGGGCGGCGGGGGGGCGGGAGAGGGCGGCGGGGGGGGCGGAGAGGGCGGCGGGGGGGGCGGGAGAGGGCGGCGGGGGGGGCGGGAGAGGGCGGCGGGGGGGGCGGGAGAGGGCGGCGGGGGGGGCGGGAGAGGGCGGCGGGGGGGCGGGAGAGGGCGGCGGGGGGGCGGGAGAGGGCGGCGGGGGGGGCGGGAGAGGGCGGCGGGGGGGGCGGGAGAGGGCGGCGGGGGGGGCGGGAGAGGGCGGCGGGGGGGCGGGAGAGGGCGGCGGGGGGGGCGGGAGAGGGCGGCGGGGGGGGCGGGAGAGGGCGGCGGGGGGGGCGGGAGAGGGCGGCGGGGGGGGCGGGAGAGGGCGGCGGGGGGGGCGGGAGAGGGCGGCGGGGGGGGCGGGAGAGGGCGGCGGGGGGGGCGGGAGAGGGCGGCGGGGGGGCGGGAGAGGGCGGCGGGGGGGGCGGGAGAGGGCGGCGGGGGGGGGCGGGAGAGGGCGGCGGGGGGGGCGGGAGAGGGCGGCGGGGGGGGCGGGAGAGGGCGGCGGGGGGGGCGGGAGAGGGCGGCGGGGGGGGCGGGAGAGGGCGGCGGGGGGGGCGGGAGAGGGCGGCGGGGGGGGCGGGAGAGGCGGCGGGGGGGGGCGGGAGAGGGCGGCGGGGGGGGCGGGAGAGGGCGGCGGGGGGGGCGGGAGAGGGCGGCGGGGGGGGCGGGAGAGGGCGGCGGGGGGGGCGGGAGAGGGCGGCGGGGGGGGCGGGAGAGGGCGGCGGGGGGGGCGGGAGAGGGCGGCGGGGGGGGCGGGAGAGGGCGGCGGGGGGGGCGGGAGAGGGCGGCGGGGGGGGCGGGAGAGGGCGGCGGGGGGGGCGGGAGAGGGCGGCGGGGGGGGCGGGAGAGGGCGGCGGGGGGGGCGGGAGAGGGCGGCGGGGGGGGCGGGAGAGGGCGGCGGGGGGGGCGGGAGAGGGCGGCGGGGGGGGCGGGAGAGGGCGGCGGGGGGGCGGGAGAGGGCGGCGGGGGGGGCGGGAGAGGGCGGCGGGGGGGGCGGGAGAGGGCGGCGGGGGGGGGCGGGAGAGGGCGGCGGGGGGGGCGGGAGAGGGCGGCGGGGGGGGCGGGAGAGGGCGGCGGGGGGGGCGGGAGAGGAGGGGCGGCGGGGGGGGGCGGGAGAGGGCGGCGGGGGGGGCGGGAGAGGGCGGCGGGGGGGGCGGGAGAGGGCGGCGGGGGGGGCGGGAGAGGGCGGCGGGGGGGGGCGGGAGAGGGCGGCGGGGGGGGCGGGAGAGGGCGGCGGGGGGGGCGGGAGAGGGCGGCGGGGGGGGCGGGAGAGGGCGGCGGGGGGGGCGGGAGAGGGCGGCGGGGGGGGCGGGAGAGGGCGGCGGGGGGGGGCGGGAGAGGGCGGCGGGGGGGGCGGGAGAGGGCGGCGGGGGGGGCGGGAGAGGGCGGCGGGGGGGGCGGGAGAGGGCGGCGGGGGGGGCGGGAGAGGGCGGCGGGGGGGGCGGGAGAGGGCGGCGGGGGGGCGGGAGAGGGCGGCGGGGGGGGCGGGAGAGGGCGGCGGGGGGGCGGGAGAGGGCGGCGGGGGGGGCGGGAGAGGGCGGCGGGGGGGGCGGGAGAGGGCGGCGGGGGGGGGCGGGAGAGGGCGGCGGGGGGGGCGGGAGAGGGCGGCGGGGGGGGCGGGAGAGGGCGGCGGGGGGGGCGGGAGAGGGCGGCGGGGGGGCGGGAGAGGGCGGCGGGGGGGGGCGGGAGAGGGCGGCGGGGGGGGCGGGAGAGGGCGGCGGGGGGGCGGGAGAGGGCGGCGGGGGGGGCGGGAGAGGGCGGCGGGGGGGGCGGGAGAGGGCGGCGGGGGGGGCGGGAGAGGGCGGCGGGGGGGGCGGGAGAGGGCGGCGGGGGGGGCGGGAGAGGGCGGCGGGGGGGGCGGGAGAGGGCGGCGGGGGGGGCGGGAGAGGGCGGCGGGGGGGGCGGGAGAGGGCGGCGGGGGGGGCGGGAGAGGGCGGCGGGGGGGGCGGGAGAGGGCGGCGGGGGGGGCGGGAGAGGGCGGCGGGGGGGGCGGGAGAGGGCGGCGGGGGGGGGCGGGAGAGGGCGGCGGGGGGGGCGGGAGAGGGCGGCGGGGGGGGCGGGAGAGGGCGGCGGGGGGGGCGGGAGAGGGCGGCGGGGGGGCGGGAGAGGGCGGCGGGGGGGCGGGAGAGGGCGGCGGGGGGGGGCGGGAGAGGGCGGCGGGGGGGGCGGGAGAGGGCGGCGGGGGGGGCGGGAGAGGGCGGCGGGGGGGGCGGGAGAGGGCGGCGGGGGGGGCGGGAGAGGGCGGCGGGGGGGCGGGAGAGGGCGGCGGGGGGGCGGGAGAGGGCGGCGGGGGGGCGGGAGAGGGCGGCGGGGGGGCGGGAGAGGGCGGCGGGGGGGCGGGAGAGGGCGGCGGGGGGGCGGGAGAGGGCGGCGGGGGGGCGGGGAGAGGGCGGCGGGGGGGCGGGAGAGGGCGGCGGGGGGGCGGGAGAGGGCGGCGGGGGGGGCGGGAGAGGGCGGCGGGGGGGCGGGAGAGGGCGGCGGGGGGGCGGGAGAGGGCGGCGGGGGGGGCGGGGAGAGGGCGGCGGGGGGGCGGGAGAGGGCGGCGGGGGGGGCGGGAGAGGGCGGCGGGGGGGCGGGAGAGGGCGGCGGGGGGGGCGGGAGAGGGCGGCGGGGGGGGCGGGAGAGGGCGGCGGGGGGGCGGGAGAGGGCGGCGGGGGGGCGGGAGAGGGCGGCGGGGGGGCGGGAGAGGGCGGCGGGGGGGCGGGAGAGGGCGGCGGGGGGGCGGGAGAGGGCGGCGGGGGGGCGGGAGAGGGCGGCGGGGGGGCGGGAGAGGGCGGCGGGGGGGCGGGAGAGGGCGGCGGGGGGGCGGGAGAGGGCGGCGGGGGGCGGGAGAGGGCGGCGGGGGGGCGGGAGAGGGCGGCGGGGGGGCGGGAGAGGGCGGCGGGGGGGCGGGAGAGGGCGGCGGGGGGGCGGGAGAGGGCGGCGGGGGGGCGGGAGAGGGCGGCGGGGGGGCGGGAGAGGGCGGCGGGGGGGCGGGAGAGGGCGGCGGGGGGGCGGGAGAGGGCGGCGGGGGGGCGGGAGAGGGCGGCGGGGGGGCGGGAGAGGGCGGCGGGGGGGCGGGAGAGGGCGGCGGGGGGGCGGGAGAGGGCGGCGGGGGGCGGGAGAGGGCGGCGGGGGGGCGGGAGAGGGCGGCGGGGGGGGCGGGAGAGGGCGGCGGGGGGGCGGGAGAGGGCGGCGGGGGGGCGGGAGAGGGCGGCGGGGGGGCGGGAGAGGGCGGCGGGGGGGCGGGAGAGGGCGGCGGGGGGGCGGGAGAGGGCGGCGGGGGGGCGGGAGAGGGCGGCGGGGGGCGGGAGAGGGCGGCGGGGGGGCGGGAGAGGGCCGAGGGGGGCTGGAGAGGGCCGAGGGGGGCTGGAGAGCCGAGGGGGGCTGGAGAGGGCGGCGGGGGGGCGGGAGAGGGCCGCGGGGGGGCGGGAGAGGGCGGCGGGGGGGCGGGAGAGGGCGGCGGGGGGGCGGGAGAGGGCGGCGGGGGGGCGGGAGAGGGCCGAGGGGGGGCTGGAGAGGGCCGAGGGGGGCTGGAGAGAGCCGAGGGGGGCTGGAGAGAGCCGAGGGGGGGCAGGAGAGAGCCGAGGGGGGCAGGAGAGAGTCGAGGGGGGCAGGAGGAAAAAATTTGCAAGGAGGGAAGAAAGAGTCCGGGAGGATGAGGAGAGAGAGGGTTGGAAAAGACATTCAGGGAAGGAAGAGAGTGTCAAGGAGGAAGAGATTCGGTAAGTTGTAAAGAAAGAATTGAGGAGGTAGACATATGGAGAGATGGGGAATTGGATGGGGAGAGAGATTGCAAAGGGCAAAAGATGGGGGGGTGGGAGAAGGGGGGGCTCTGGGCCACGGTGATCAGGTCTGTGGCAAGGAATCTCATTCTGTGGCTAAGAAGAGAAGGGAGGAGAAGAGGTGAACTAAAGGGAGGAGAAGAAGTGAACTGGACTGTTAGTTGTTGCATTAGTTTGGGGGACATACAAGAGATTCTGTGGAAGGGATCCAGGTTCCAGATGGCATGCTGCCTCCCTGGTACTAGAGTCCAAGACATCTCAGATTGAGTTCATGGCATTCTCAGGAGGGAGGGTGAGCAGCCAGATGTCGTGGTCCATGCAAGGGTGTAGGTAGGAAGGATGAGGAGGTCTTGCATGGAGATTTCAGGAAGTTAGGCACGAGGTTGAAGGTCAGGACCTCCAGGGTTGTGATCTCAGGATTGCTTCCCATGTCACGCGCTAGTGAGGAGAGAAATGGGAGGATAATCCAGCTTAACATGTAGCTAAAGACATGGTGCAGGAGGGAGGGCTTCAGGTTTCTGGATCATTGGGCTCTTTTCCAGGGAAGGTGGGACCTGTTCCAACAGGATGGTTTGCATATGAACTGGAGAGGCTCTAATATCCTTGTGGGAAGATTGGCTAGTGCTGTTCCAGTGGGTTTAACAAGATTTGTTGTGGGATGGGAACCAGAGTGCCAGAGCAGATAGAGAAGTGGAGGGAGGAAAAGATGTGAAAATTGCATGCACTATTAGAAGTCAATGGGTTATATGTGGTGGAAATGTTCTCAGGTGCATCTATTTCAATCCGAGGTATATTGTAGGAAAGGCAGACGAGCTTAGAGCATGGACTGGCACGGAATAACATTGTGGCCATTAGTGAAACTTGGTTGCAGGAGGGGTAGGACGGCAGCTCAATTTTCCAGGCTTCTGTTGCTTTATACGTGATAGAATGGGGAGATGAAACAGAAGGAGAGGCAATGCTCGTCAGAGAAAATATTACAGCTATGCTCAGGCAGGACAGACCTGAGGGCTCGTCTACTGAAACTATACTGGAGCTGAGGAATGGGAATGATATGACCACACCCATGGGGTTGTGTAATAGACCAGCAAATAGTCAATGAGAATTGGAGGAGCAAATCTGTAGAGAGATAGCAGACAGTTGCTGGAAACAGTAGGGGATTTTAATTTTCCACATATTGACTGGGATTCCTGTATTGTAAAAGAGATAGATGGCTTGGAGTTTGTCAAATATGTTCAGGAAAGTTTGATAAATCAATATATAGAGGTACCAACTAGAGAGAATGCAACACTAGATCTCCTGTTAAGGAATGAGACAGGACAGGTGACAGAAGTATGTATAGGAAAACATTTTGGGTTCAGTGACCTTAATGCCATTAGTTTCAAGTTAATTATGAAGAAGGATGGGTCTTGGCCTTGGGTTGAGATCCTAATTTTTTTTTTTTTAATTTAGACATACAGCACTGTTTTAGGCCAATTTGGCCCTACTAATCTATGCTGCCCAATTTATACCCCACTAATCTACGCACTGGTACATTTTTGGTGTGGGAGGAAACCAGAACCCCTGGAGAAAACCCATGCATACATGGGGAGAACTTACAAACACCTTTCAAACAGCGCTGGACTTGAACCCAGGTTCAGTCACGATTGCTGGCACTGTAAGGCATTGCACTAACCGCTATGCCAACTATGCCACTCGACACCAACATTGGAGGAAGGCCTGTTTTAAGGAAATGAGAAAGGAACAAGAATGTGTGGATTGGGATAAGCGGTTTTCAGGCAAGGATATGCAAGGAAGGTGGAAGACCTTCAAAGGTGAAATTTTGAGAGTACAATGTTTGTACGTTCCTGTCAGGATTAAAGGCAAGGTTAGCAGGCATAGAGAACCTTGGTTTTCTAGGGATATTTGGGATTAGGTTCCAAAGAAGAGATGTGCATAGCAGGTATAGGAAAAATTAGATACTTGAGGTGTATATTAAAAACTGGAAGTAAAACCACAAGAGAGATATCAGAAAGTCTGAAAGAAAACATGAGGTTGGTTTGGCAGACAATATGAAGGAAAATCCTAATGGTCTCTACAAGAATAGTACATTAAAAGCAGCCATAAGATTTCACTCGCCTCTAAATCTCATGCAGAAAACATTCGCAAGTCTTGTGTAGTGACTTTGACCACGAAAAGAACTGTCCACAAACACTTCAGGCTCCTCGTCATGTTGCAGTTTTGTGCCCCCTTGCTGCTGAGGCTGGACTTCCAATGCCAACTTAAGAGCATTATACTGGAGTTCAATGGGCCCCCATCCCACCTAACCATCGGCAAGGAACAGATCCTAGACACCCCTCCGCACATGATCTCTGGGCTATCGATCCTCAGTCATCCTTTCACCGCTATTCGCAAACCTCACCCCCGACTGCAAGCCTGTGGCCACCAAGAGCAGGTAATATTGCGTCACAGGCAAAGCATTTATAAAGGTAGAGGTTCAGCGGTTGTTGGGCAAGGGCATCATCGAGGTCAACAATAGTGAAAAACAGGGAAAAGAGGAAAAGAACAGAATGGTCATAGATTATAGCCAGACCATCAACCAGTACACACAGCTTGATGCGTATCTCTTTCCGCAATATCTGATATGGTTAATCAGCTTGTGCAATGAGAGCGCACGGGGGGGCGGGCTTGCGAGGGCGCAGGATTGAGGGAGCAAGAGAGAGATTATGATGATATTTAGTTTTTATACACATTGCATGATGTTCATATGTGCCAAAATCATATTTACTGTACCCATAAAGGTAACAGAAAACTAATTGAATTCAACTAAATGTGACAATAAATATAAATATTCAGAGTATCCAAGTGCAAAAAAAGTGACCTCCATAGTGCAGGCAGTCCATGAGTAGTGTTCCAAAGCGAGGTTAAAAGGTCTGATTGCTATTGGAAAGAAACTCCTCTTGAAACTATGGCATTGGCTTTGCAGATTCTGTACCTTTTGCCTAATGGTAGCAGTTACAAGAGGTTGTGACTAGTATGGTCGAGGTCCTTTATGATGTTAGCTGCCTTTTTGTGGCAGCACTTCATATCTGCAATGGCTGGAAAGTCGGACGCTGTAATCTTCTACAACCTTTTAATTTCCTGTACAGTTGAATTCCCAAGAGAGGCTGTGGTTCAACTAGCCACTACACTTTCCATAGTGCATCTGTGGAAGTTTAACAATGCATCTGACGTCAAACATACCAAATATCCTCAGGCTCTTTAGCGAGTAGAGGCACAGTTGTGCCTTCTTCAATCTTGGCCTGTTGTGCTGACTCCATAAAAGGACTCCCAGGAACTTTAAAATTCTTCATCTTTCCACCTCCTTCCCTCCATTGCAGACAGGTATGTACTTTAGACAATCCTTCCCAAAATCATCAGTAACTCCTTGGATTGATGGCGTTTAGACCAAGATTCTTGCTCCGGCACCACACAACCAGATTTTCTATCTCTATTCTGTACGATTTTCAGTTATTCGGCCAACAACAGTGGTGTCATCAGTGAATTTGTTCATTGAATTGGATCTGAAATTGGCTACACATTCATGAATGTGCAGGTGTCAAAGCACACAGCTTTGGTGTACCCGAGTTGATGGTCAGAATGGAGGAGATCATGTTGGTGATATCAGCTGTGTTATTTCCAACAAAATTCATGCTAAAATAGATTTATTATTTTTCCTAAAACTAAAAGGCAAGAATTCAGGCAAGGTGGCAGTAATTCAGATTCAGATTTCAGAATTATTGTCAGAGAACATAAATGACATCACATACAACCTAGAGATTCTTTTTCCTGTGGGCAAGGCAGAATTACCATTTATTGGTAGTGATCGCAGAAAGCTTTGGCATCTTTACTTTATAAATTGAAGTATTGAATATAGGAGTTAAGATGTTATGTTGAAGTTGTTTAAGAGATTGGTGAGGCCAAATTTAGTGATATTCTTCCTGTAGTTAGATGACCAGAACTGCACACAATAATCTAAGATTGAAATAGTTCAGAGAAGATTTACTAGGACATTGCCAGGCCTTCAGGAGTTGAGTTGCAGGGAAAGATTAAACAGGTGAGGAGTTTATTCCTTGGAGTGAAGAGTGAGGGGAGATTTGATTGTCTATACCTTTCATAATCTTGTAAACTGAGTGGATGTGAGTAGGTTTTTTTTCCCCCATTTAGATTAGTAGAGATAAATATGAGAGGTCATAGTTTTAAGCTGAAAGGGGAAAGATTTAGGGGGAAACATTAGGGGGAAAGTTCTTCATTTAGAGAGTGGTGGGAGTGTGGAATGGACTGTCCTCTGATATGGTGAATGTGGGCTCAATTTTGAGTTTTAAGAATAGTTTAAATAGATACATGGATGGGAGAGACCTAGAGGGTTATGGAATGGGAGCAGGTCAGTGGGACTAACAAAATAAATGGCCAGCACAGACTAGAGGGGCCAAATGGCCTGTTTTCTGTCTAACATTCTATGGAAGTGCAAAAAAAAACCTGTACAATGTACATATGAAAACAAATAAAGAAATGTAAACAATTAACTGTACAACAGAGGAAAAGAAACAAACAACAAAGTGAAATTCCTTAAATAAATCCCTGATTGGGATTGTTGTTGAGGCATCTGATGGTCTTGGGGTAGCAACTGTTCCTGAACTTGATATTGCAGGTTTTGTGGCACCTATACCTCTTACTTGATGGTAGCAGCGAGAACAGACCAGGTGATGGGTAGTGTGGATCCTTGATGATTGCTGCTACTCTCCAAAGGCAGCGTTCTTCATAGATATTCACAATGGTGGGGAGGGTTCTGTCCATGATGTCCTGGGCTGCATCCACTACCTTTTGCAGAGCTTTATACTTGAGAGTATTGGCGTCCCCATACTAGACCATGATGCAGTTGGTCAACACACTTTCCACCACATATCTGCAGATGCTTGCTAGAGTTTCCGATATCACACCAAACTTCTGCAATTTCCTGAGGAAGTAGAGGCACTAGCGTGCTTTCTTCATGATGCCATTGGTGTGTTGGGTCCAGTAAAGATCCTCCAAGATAGTGACTCCTAAGTACCTAAATTTGCTCATCCTCTCCACGTCTGATCTCCCAATGATCATTAAATTGTACACATCTAGTTTTCCCTTCCTGAAGTCAACAATCAGGTAAGTTTTATCTTGCAAACAAAAAATAATAATAAAAATAAATAGAAAATCCAAAGCTCAGTCTCGCTTCAAGGTATTTTTTTCTATTGTAAAGGGATTAACTTATTTTGCATCAATATTAGTTTTGGTAATTGATAATTTGTTTTATTTCTTTCTACATGAATCTTCTTCCAAATATTGAGGAGATGATGTAATACTGGAGAAGTTCTATGTTGTACCAATTTTTCATCCCATTTATATGTGTTCAGGTATCTTTTCCCCTATTTTATCTAATTCTAATCTCGTCCAGTCTGGTTCTTCCCTTGTTTGATAAAAACCTGATAGGTATCTTAATTGTGCGGCTCTATAATAATTTTTAAAGTTTGGCAATTGTAAGCCTCCTTGTTTATACCATTCTGTTAATTTATCTAGTGCTATCCTCGGTTTCCCCCCTCTCCATAAAAATTTCCTTATTATTTTCTTTAACTCTTTGAAGAATTTTTCTGTCAGTTGTATTGGCAATGCCTGGAATAAGTATAATATCCTTGGAAAAATGTTCATTTTAATACAGTTTATCCTTCCTATTAGTGTTAGTGGTAGATCTTTCCAATGCTCTAAATCGTCCTGTAATTTTTTCATTAGTGGATAATAATTGAGTTTATATAATTGGCCTAGATTTTTGTTTATTTGTACACCTAGGTATCTTATTGCCTGCATTTGCCATCTAAATGGAGATTCCTTCTTAAATTTTGAGAAATCCGCATTATTCATAGGCATTGCTTCACTTTTATTTACGTTTATCTTGTAACCCGACACTTCTCCATATTCCTTCAATTTCTTATATAATTCTTTTATTGATGGTTCTGGTTCTATTAAGTACACTATAACATCATCCGCAAATAGACTGATTTTATATTCCTTGTCTTTTATTTTTATTCCTTTTATATTATTATCTATTCTTATCAATTCTGCTAGTGGTTCTATAGCTAACACAAACAATAAAGGTGATAGTGGGCATCCCTGCCGCGTTGACCTGCTTAAGTTAAATTGCTTTGATACATGTCCATTTACTGTCACTTTCGCTAACAGTCCCTTATATAATGCTTTAATCCAATTAATATACTTCAGAGAATGGGGAAAAAAAGGGATTAAAAGAATAGAAAATTGTTTTTCAGGAAGTAGATTCTTATCCTTTGAACAAATGAGAGATAAGTACAGTATAACTGGAGATACAGCGCTGGCATATTACCAACTGAGATCCTACTTGAAGGATAAATTAGGAAGCAATTTGAGTTTGCCAGAGGGAAGTAACCTTGAATATGTGATTACAGATACAATGTTAATCAAAAGATTTATAACAAATATGTATATTAAACTGCAAGAAAAGGAGAATGAGGAAACAAATGGTAAAACTAAACAAAAATGGGAACAAGATTTAAATATAAAGATAAAAAAGGAAACATGGAAGAAATTATGTTCTGGAACGATGAGAAATACAATAAATACGAGGCTACGTATGATACAATATAATTGGTTACACAGACTATACATTACACCTCAAAAGTTAAATAAATGGGACCCAACAGTATCTGATAGATGTTTTCGATGCAAAAAAGAAATGGGAACAACAATTCATGCAATCTGGACATGTGAGAGAGTAGAAAAATTTTGGGAAGATCTCAATCAGATATTAAATAAAATAAAACAATATACCAAAGAATCCAGAGATCTTTCTCCTAAGTAACATAAAAAACAAAGAATTTGGAATTGATTTGGAGGATGCACAAAAAAGATTTGTTAAGATAGCTCTAGCCGTAGCAAAAAAATGTATTATGTCAACCTGGAAATTGGAAGATAATTTGAAAATACAACAATGGTATATAGAAATGAATAAATGTATTCCATTAGAAAAAATAACATAGTTTAAGAAATAATATTGAAATATTCGAACAAATATGGAAGCCTTACATTAAATACAATAGCGAAAACCTACCGGGGACAAACATTACCTAAGTTGATGGAAGGAGAAGGAAAGAAAAGAATGGACTCAGTAGAATTTCTGGTGTATTTTTGTTGAATGACAACATTGTCTGACGGGTTTAATGTAACCTAGATTGTATACCTAAAATGGATGGGAGGGGGGTGGGGGGGTGGCTTGGGAGGAGGGAGGGGGGGGAGAAAAAGTCACTGTATATGTGTGAAAAAGAAAAAGTGTGCATCATGGTGTGAAAAATAAAAAAATTTAAAAAAGTATTTTTTTTCTGATCAAGCAAGTCCTTGATGCTGATCTGATTGTTCAGGTATTTTGGATGATGAAACATCTTTCTACCCTGTGCTTGCAAACTCCACACAGACAGCTTGAAGGTTGCTATAGTTGCGAGGCAGCAGCTCTGTTAGCTGCACCACTGTTCTCCTCCAAAATGTTGGCAGTTATTCATCTTCATGTAAATAATCATTTAAATTAAATGAAAGAATTACTGGTGAGGTTTAAATTAGGCTGCAGCACTTCTGGCACAAAGCTGAGGAAGTTACTGAAGAGCTGAAATGACTTTCAGAAGTCAATTCATGAGCCAGCAGACAAAACTTTGGGATCTGAGAACACACATGAACATTTGTGACATTGTAACCTGAAATTAAGCAGTTTTAAAAAAAACCAAGAAACATTTTCACTGTAATTTCCAACAGCTGCTTGGACACGATCTATTATTTTAAAGCAATCACAACTATAAATTATTAGTGTGAAAATTACCTACTGTGGCTATCTATTAAACTGTAATTGTACAACAGCTGCTTAGATATTAGGTATTACTTTAAGTATCTCAATAAGTTTTAGTTTAAGCATTCTATCATAAATCATTAAGACTAAGAGTTGTCAATTAGTCACCTCCTCCAACATCTCTCAGTTATTTTAATAAAGTGAGATTGGGGGATGGAAATTAACTTGGGGATAGTGAACCAGCACAACTCTATGAGGGGCACTACATTTTGGGGTGGAACCCAAGTAAAAGTAACAATTCTAACTTCAAGGGAATTTTTTTATCATTATATAATGATTCATTTGAAGAGTTTGATTTTAATTGGAAGGACTGAGCAAAAGTTTTCGCTTAAATGATGGGACATTTGAGGACCTTGTGTCTCTTTCATCCATTGATGAAGAGTTGTACCAGTGAAAGAAGAACTGTACCACCCATGTGTCTGGGTTGAACACGATACTCACATCAAACTAAAACTCTGCTGCTTGCACAGGTTCAAAATTGCTCCATCTCCTTCATATTCACGTGTCTATCCAGAAGCTATTTGAATGCTTCTCTTATCTGCTGAAACCAGTTTCTGGCAGCCTGTCCTAGGCACCTACCACATAATGCAAAACATTTTCTGCACACATCTCCCTTAAACTGCTTCCCACCATCCCCCCCCCACCCCTCCTCCTCTCCCCATCCCCATTTAACACATATCCTCTGGAACAGATATTCACAAACTGGAGCACAATTAAAGAGGGGCCATGGACTAAAATCCTGAATGGGGTGGGGCACAAAGTTTATAGGGCACATAGAAACTGAATGGATTAAACATTTTTCGAGGAAGGAAAGGACTTTGCTGCTTGGCTTTGCTATACATTTGCCAAGCAATACAAGATTTTCTTCAAGGTTGGTGCATTTGGAGATAGCCGAGAATGACCTAGATAAATGCAGAAACTTAAATTTTTCAGTGTTCCTGTTTCAACATGATTGTGTTTGACTAACTTGGAACTAGCTTTGGCTGTGTGGAACTGCCCTCCATAGTTTTCCATTTTTGTTCTATCAATTCCAGGAAATAAGCATGCAGGGCAAAAAGTTTTGCTCCATTTTTCTCGCTCTCGTCAGCTTCAAGTTTTCATGACGGGTAGTGAATGTTGGATAGTGAATGAGGTTATAATATGAATGTTTTCAATATGATTCTGTCGCAAAAAAAAAAACAAAAAAAAAATGTATATCATGACCTGTTCATGACAAATTCTGATTCTTCTGCTAGATTTTATTGAAGGTATGTAATGTTTTATTTTATTTTATTATTATTTTTTTTTAATGTTTTATTTTTTTTTTAATTAAATTTAAAATTTAAAACTTATTGTAGGGTTTCATTACATCTCTGGAAAATCCTTCTCTGCTTATGTGTTTGATTTGTTTGAATACACTTTCAAATAAAAGCACGAGGCCAAGCAATCCGAAACAACATTCAGAGACCATACATAAAAGAGAAGAAAGATAAACACTTGGATCATTTCAAAACCCTTTGAGACAATTTCAAGAGGAGGTTAACACTCAAACAGGTGATTACTGAAACATCACAGAAATTAGAAAAGGGTCACTTGGATCACACAAGAATAGTGAATGGAGGGGGCGTGGCAAGATGGCGTAAGGAACAGACGTGCCTTCCAGTCCTCTCCTGACTCTAACTTATTGTTTTGTCTTTAAGAGCCCGTTAAAACTCTTTAAAAAGTTTATAAATAGTATGAGGTGTTGAACTAATACCTAATGGTACATTTGTTAAAAAAAAGTAAAAGGAAACATCACAGATTGTTAAAAAATTATATTTTCCGAAATTATCTGAGCCTGCTTGTTTACAAAAAGCCACGACTCAGTGTGAAATGGATCCAGGAAAAGAAGCGAAGAATTTGGCATTGGAACTCCGCTCTGTATTGGTGGGTCTTTCTGAAGGTCGTTCTCAGCAGCCTTTAGAACAAAGGGCTGGCTGGGTGCCAGTATTTCATACAACGTCTACTGTGAGTGCTGTTACTGAGACTTTGACTGCTGAATTAGCTGGGGCGCCACCAGTTGGAGAGTTAAAGAGTTGTCATTTGACTGCTACACCACCAGTTACAACAGCTCTTCCAGATACTGACGTAACGAAGCTTTTAAAGGAGGTTTGGATCAAAGATAACCCTGATCATCAGCCTCCTGACACTTCTAGGGGATCTGTGGCAGGGGCTCTTACACAGAGTCAAACTGCAAGAAAAGCTACTAAATTAAAAGAAGGGATAGAAGGTCCTTTGATTCCACAAGAACAGCAGGATCCCATCATGTCTGGATCTACTTGTGTTGATATACATTTCAAGAGTCTTGAACATAAGATATTTTCTTCAATGATGCATTTAGGTGATTCTATGAATAATCTTACTTCTAAGATTAATGCATTGGTGGATGTCAATACTCAACAGATGGCTGATTATGGAGCTTTTAAAGTCGAAACTATTGAAAGACTTGAGATGTGTGATCAAGGATTATCTGATGTACAAGATCAATTGCAAGATGTGAATAAAACAATTGAAATGCTACAGATTCAGAATAAAAATTTAGCAAAAAAGATTGATTATTTGGAGAACCAATCCAGACGGAATAATGTGAAAATTGTCGGCTTGCCAGAAGGCATAGAAGGGACAGATCCAAGAAAATTTTTCACTGAATGGATTCCACAAGTGTTGGGTCAAGATAAGTTTCCTGAAGGTATAATATTGGAATGGGCTCATAGAGCTTTGAGAAGGAGACCTTTTTCAGGACAGAATCCAAGACCTGTTCTGGTTCGCTGTTTAAATTACTGTGATAGAGAGACTATTTTACGAATGGCTATTAGAAATGCACAGCAAAACAGATCTCCTTTGATGGTTCAGAGTAATCGTGTTTTCTTCTATCTGGATTTGAGTCAGGAAATTATGTTTCAACGACGTGAATTTAATTCTGTGAAAGAATTATTGTGGAAAAAAGGATACAAGGCAACATTTAGATACCCTGCGGTACTGAAGATTTTTCAGGATGGATATCAACCAAAGTTCTTTGATAATCCTAAAGAAGCTATGGATTTTGCTCAGTCTTTACCAATTACGCAATTCCAGGAATGACGTAGTCCTCCACGGTCTCCAAAGAGGGCAGAGCTGCAAGAAGGGAATCTAATTTCTGGAAGAAATGGAAGAAACGGTGGTCGCAATGGCAAAGTTGATTAAAAAAAAAATTATTATTATTTTTTGTTGAGAAGATTTCAAATAGTGATGGGATTTGGGAGAGGGAACTGGGTGGGCACCAATTTCCAGAAGTCATCAGCTGCACGTGAGTTATCTCACACCCAATATTTTGGGGAAGTTACCGCATTAGGCGGTTTAAACAGGAGGAGGTAATTGTGACCTCCAACCTGTTTTTTTTTTCTTTTTAATTTTTGGGTTAGGGAGTAAAGCTTTTTTTTTTTTAAATATCTTTTTAAAATAATTATTTTTTTTTATATACAACTTTAAATTTTTTTTAAAGTTTTTGGTTGTAATTTCAAAGGGGAATTAAGCGTTTTTTTTCTTCTTTTCTTTTTTTAGGGGGTTTCTTTTTTTTCTTCTTTTTTTCTCTTTTTTCCTTTTTTTGTTGTGTTTTATTGAGTGTAAGAAATGTCTAAATTGAAGTTTGCTTCTCTTAATGTTCAGGGTTTAAATAATCCTATTAAGCGCAAGAAAGTACTTGCTTATTTAAAAAAATTAAAAGTTGATGTTGCTTTTTTACAGGAAACTCATTTAACAGATAAGGAACATTTGAAACTCAAACTTGAATGGGTTGGGCAAGTTTTTTTATTCTTCATTTAATTCTAAGGCAAAAGGTGTGGCAATTTTGGTACATAAGAATCTACCATTCCAGTTACAGAATGAAAAGAAAATTGGTGGAAGATTATTAAAATTAAATTGTACAATCTTTAATGAGGCATGGACTTTGCTTGATGTTTATGCTCCGAATGTTGAGGATACAGCTTTTGTTGTGGATACGTCTTTATTACTTGGACAATCGAACTCTAATGTGATGATTGGGGGAGATTTGAATGTGGTATTGGAGCCTTTATTGGATAAGTATCCAAGAGTAATTAAGAAGTCTAAGATGGCAATCCAAGTGACTAATATGATGGCAGATTTGAATTTAATTCATATTTGGCGAAGAGTTAATCCTACAGAGAAAGATTTTTCTTTTTATTCCTCGCGACATAATTCTTTTTCTAGAATTGATTATTTTTTAATATCAGCACATTTGCAGGATAGGGTTACATCTGTGGAGTATAAGGCTAGATTGGTTTTGGATCATTCACTATTATTATTAGAATATTTGAGTTCAGAAGATGTTCAGAAAGCTTCAAGATGGAGATTTAATACTATGCTATTGCAAAAACCAGACTTTTATTAGTTTTTTTAAAACAGCAAATTGAAGTTTTTATTGGTATTAACTGTAATTCTGTTTCTAGTCATTTTGTTTTATGGGATGCAATGAAAGCTTTTTTGCGAGGCCAAATTATCAGTTATGCCTCTAAACTAAAGAAGGAGAGAATTAAAGAGATTGAAGATTTAGAGGAAAAGATAACTGATATTGAAAAAGAATTTCAAAAACATGCTACTGAAACACAAAAGAATCAGTTAACTAATTTAAATATAATGAATTACAAACATATCGGTTTGAATGTTTAATGAATCGAACTAAGCATAAGTTTTATGAATGGGGTGAGAAAGCTCATAAAGTTTTGTTATGGCAATTAAAAAAGGAACAATTATCTAGGATTATACCAGCGATTAGAAAGAAATTAGGTATTACTTTTAATCAAAATGAGATTAATGAGGAATTTTGTAATTTCTATAAACAATTGTATACTTGGGAATGTAAAGATTAACTGGAGACGCAATAGATTCTTTCTTGGAAAATATTAACTTGCCACAATTGAATCAAGAAGACAGACAAGAGTTAGATAAACCTTTTACAGAAGATGAAATAGAAAGGGCAATAAGAGACATGCCGAACAGAAAGGCACCTGGTGAAAATGGGTTTTCTATAGAGTTTTATAAAGTTTTTTATGCTGATGTATCTTCTATTTTTAAGGATATATTACAACAAACTTACAATACTTTTCAATTACCTGAGTCTTGTTCTAACGCAATAATTACGGTTATACCAAAAAAAATAAAGACCCTTTACAGGTTTCTTCTTAAAGACCAATTTTGTTGTTAAATGTAGATTATAAAATTGTAGCTAAAATTATGGCTAATAGATTAGCTCAATATCTGCCTAAAATTATTCATTGTGATTAAACAGGATTTATAAAAAACAGGTATGTGTCAGATAATATTTTACAGTTAATAACCTTGATAAATAAATCTAAATTTCAGTTGAATTATCCAATAGTGGTTTCATTGGATGCAGAAAAGGCTTTTGACAGAGTGGAATGGAAGTTTCTGTTCAAAGTACTTGAGAAATTTTGTTTTGGTTCTTCATTTATTGGGTTGATAAAGGCTTTATATAATAGCCCGAAGGCTAGAATTGCTGTTAATGGCCAAATTTCAGAATCTTTTAGTTTGACAAGATCTACTAGACAAGGATGTCCGTTGTCACCTGCTTTATTTGCTATAGTTATTGAACCTTTAGCACAATTAATACATCAAAATGAAAATGTTAAAGGTATGAGAGTTCTGAATGAGGAATACAAGATTAATTTATTTGCTGATGATGTTTTATTATATTTGGTGGATCCAGATATTTCTTTACCTGCAATTCAAGAATGTTTACAATGTAAATTGGGCTAAAAGTGAAATTTTGCCAATTTGTAAAGGTGATTATTCAGTATATAAAAATATTACAAATTTGAAGTGGACTACACAAATTAAATATTTAGGAATTAATGTTAATACAGAATTTCAAGAATTATATTCAATTAATTATTTTCCTTTAATAAAAAGGATTAAATTAGATTTGATTAGGTGGAGGGATCTACCTTTGGGTTTACTAGGGAGGATTAATACCATAAAAATGAATATTTTTCCTAGAATACAATATTTGTTTCAATCAATTTCTTATTTTTTTTAAGTTTTTTTTTGGTTTTTTTTAAGGACTTGTATAAAGCGATTAGAGAATTCCGAGAGTAGCAATGAGAAAATTTATGTGGGATTTTCAATTTGGAGGTTTAAGATTACTGAATTTTCAGCATTATTATGAAGCAGCTCAATTCAAATTTCTTAGTGCATTAATGAATATGGACGACCCACCTAGTTGGGTAAAGATAGAAATGGCGGTTATTTTAGAAAAATTTCCTCATGAGTTTTTGTTTCTATGGAATAAAAATTTATTATGAACATGATGTGCCAATATTGAAACATTTATTGAATTTATGGACAAGTAAACTTAAAAAATTGGGACTTAAAAATATATATTCTGGAAGATTGCCATTATATAATAATCAACTTTTTCCTTTTACAGTCTCCAATGCCACTTTGAAACAATGGGAAAAGAAGGGAATAAAAAAAATTATCTGATTGTTTTTCTGAGGGTTATTTTTGTTCCTTTGACGAATTACAAAGGAAATATGGTATTAGTGCAAATTCTATATTTGTATATTGTCAATTAAGATCTTTTGTAAAACAGTTATGTGGTCAACATATGATTTTATTGCCTGAATCTAGTTTTGAAGAATATGTACTTTCAATACCAAAAAAGGGATATATATCTGATTTGTATTGTATTTTACAAGAAATTGATAGTAAAAAAGACTGGGATAAAGATAAGTTGAAATGGGAAAAAGATTTAGGACATAAAATAGCTGAAGAAGCTTGGATGGAAATTTGTCAGAATAGTATTCAGAAATTAATTAATGCTAGACTAACGATGATTAATTATAATTTTATTCATCAGCTATATTTAACGCCGGAGAAATTTTAAAAATTTGGTCTTAGTAAGTTGGATTCTTGTTTTCGATGTGATCAGACAGCCAATACTTTTTTTGCATACTGTTTGGCTTTGTGATCGATTGCAACAGTTTTGGAAAGGTATTCAATCTGTTTTTAACAGTTTATATAATATCCATCTTGTATTAGATCCCAATATATTTTTATTAGGGAACATGCAATCATTAATTGATTTAGGTTTAGAGGATTATCAGATTTCATTTATCTATTTAGCTTTAGTTGTGGCTAAGAAATGTATAGCACTTACTTGGAAAGATAGAAATATACTAACTTTAGATAAGTGGTATTTGGAAATGAAATTTTGTTTGACTATGGAAAGAATATCTTTTTCAATTCAAGATAAGATGTCTTTTTATAAGTTAAAGTGGACTCCATTTGCTAATTATATGAATTTAAGTTTGATTTAAATATATGTTTAAATGTGATATTTTATTATTGACAATTTTTTTTGTTTGTTTTTTGTTGTTAGAATTTTTTTTAGGTTAAGTTTTTTTTGTAAGTGGGTATTTTTTTCCATATAATATTGTCAATTTTATTAACTCTTCACTCTTTATTTGGGGGGGGGAGGGTTGGACTAATTTTAAATTAGACTATTAATATTGTGTTACAATTAATGGGGGGGGTGGTTATTTTGTGTTGTTTTCTGATGTAATATTGTAATCATACCTTTTTTAATTTTTTTTTCTATTTTTCTTTAAATGTAACTCTCTATTGTATTCATGTTATAAAATTTTAAATAAAGTCTTCAAAAAAAAAAATAGTGAATGGATTGCTAAAAGTGGAACTGCTCATAATGTCATTGAGTCACTTATTTTGCTTTCAGTGTCCATAATAATATCTGACATCATGAACTAAAATGCCAAAGGAACTGTTCAACTATTCAAAGACAATTCCTTAGAGTAACTCCACTGTTTTTTAGAAGAATTGATGAGATAGCAAGATGACAATTCATCATTTCATTGCAATCTGAGAAATTCTCTTTACAATTAGGCATATCCACTATGCAAGAGAACAATATTCTTCTTATGGCTTATGCCAGATTCTGGACTTGAAAAAAAGAGGTGAAACAAGAGATGCTGTTTACCAGAAGGATTGTCATAAAGACTAAACTTTATATTAAAAAAAATCACATAGCCTTCAAGACCATCTATTCCTGCAGCTGTATGAAGAAAATGGCCAAGATCATGCTGCAGCATACCGAGGTGAGGTGGCTGTCTAAAGGAAATTGTTTTCATCAATGTTTCATGTGGCTGTTCTATCGATTCCTTACTTTCTCACAATGAGTATTGAGGAAAAACTTGCGAAGGCAGACATTTTATTTGGCTGATAATCTTTGACAAACTTTTTTTGAACAAGACTTTACAGGGTAAACCCAATAACCTCATTGATAGTGTAATGAGTCCAGAGGACCCCAAAACCCAGCAGCAATAGATATGAAGCACGACAAAGGGAGACTTAAACAACAGTTGCTTTTAATTATTTTTGAACATTAAAATAAAATCAACTTTAACTTATCTCTATTGACTCACTTAACCCCCTTCTAATTCTAAGTGCACTTGTGTGCAATGTGTGTGTAAGTTCATCCAAGTTCTTTGGTTCACAATCGAATCTCACTAGTTGCAGGCAATTCTTGTAATGTGCACAGAAGTTAACATTAATAAAGTTCACATGGTTTTGGTGCTCAACAGGCAAATGGTTACCACTCACAAGGGTTCTTGTTCTTGTTGGTTTCCTCCATGTGTGCTGTGGTAGCTGCAAAGCATCAGACTGGAAGTCAAGACAGGGAATCATTAGAACAGCTGAGAGGACTACTAGGATTTTTGGTTTTTTTTCCCCTTATAGATGACATTTACGGAGACTGCTGCCTAAATAACGATCAAGGAATTATAGAAGCCCCTTTCCATCCAGCACACTGCATCTTCGAACCACCACCATCAAGAAGGTGGAACAGGAGCATCAAAATTACGACTACCAGGCTAGGGAATAGCTTCT